>NW_010172493.1:0-37450 GCF_000695765.1 Mesitornis unicolor
TAGCTGTGAGGATGCTGTGGGAGACTGATTTGTCTCTCTGAAATACAATAAATACTATCCTTAGTTAATAGGCATTTAGATGGTCACATATAAAATTTGATGACAATGTAAAGAGCTTGTGATGAGACAGGTAATGCTTGGGCAGTCAGTACCTGAGGAAAATTATGATTACTAGGAAGAAAGCTCTTCCATTATGTCAAGTTACTTCTCGCATCCCAAGAATTCCTTCTTAGTTTTGAAAAGTTCAGTAATATTTGGTATCTTTGATGCTTTGTAGGTGAACCTGACAACTCCAAGGAGCTTGCCTGTTCATTTTTTTAATGCTTGAATAGCAGAAGTAAGGAAGGGGGGAGGGAGGGAAACAAAACCCAAAAAACCACACTCCAAGAAAACAAACCTCAACAGAATTAACTGATCTTGCCTTGTTGGGTCAGTGCCAGTTCCAGGAAGTGAAAATTGATGTCTTCCAGTATTGGGTAGGTATTTACTTTGGATTTCATGCATTTAATTGAGTTTTGTTAAAGTGAGCAAAGTCACCCTGTACAGTCACGGTGTCTAGTGGTTTGTTTGCATTTCCTTATAACACATGTCTCTGGAAGAAGAGATAGAATCACTTCACTGTAAGATACTGGATTTGAGGAAGATGGTGGGACTCTCAGAAGTGGTAACAGTCTTATGAGCTCAGGCCAAAATTAAAACATATCCAGGGGGAGGTCTTGAAGTGCTCTCCTTGCCTTTCCTCTGTAAGGAAAATAAAAGTAGAATGAGTAAGTTTAGTGTCTGCCTGTAGGAATTCAGATCATGAGGGTGTGTACTTACAGTGAGTATTACTTTTTTTTTTCAGATTAAAAGCTGTTTAGTTGCACAAAAAGATATTGTTTGTATTGACCCTTAATATTGTCAGGTACTTGCACAGAGAAAGAACACTTTCTCATAGCTAAAATATATCTTGCTTAACTGTAGCTGCACCATTTCAGTTTGGTTTTTAACCTCCCCTTAACAGAAGGTGTAATTTTTAGTTTCATGTCCCTTAAAATATGGTTTTGTGAAAGTCAGTGTGTGGACACAATACGTACATCAAGGGTACAAGCTGCTGGTGGAGATAGAGCCCAGTTGCTGTGTTGCAAGCTCAGGTCTCTGTTTTCTGTGTGCTGATGCACTTCTAGAACAATGAAGACTAAAATGGGAGAATAGTAATGAAGGTCACATATAAAGGCAAAACTGTGGAACAGTGTAATTTTTAGAAGTTTTATGATGTGTGTATTTGTACAACGTATTTACAATTTGCATGTTTAGACAAAGACTGAAGTTCAGAGAAAAGTGCTTTATCACCCTTGTAAGTCTTCCATTTGGAAGAACAAACATGTGGTTTACAATGGGACCTAGTTATTTGAACAGGTGGTTTGTTTAGCTTAACTAGATGCAATCATGCAAATTATTGTTCACTTTATGTATTATGCTGTGGATTTGACTCCACACAGCTAAGTGGTCAGTGGCAGAGATATCAGAATAAAAGTCGCTATCTGATTTTTTTTTAATGTGCTATTTCAAATCAAATTACCTTTACAAATATGAAATACTGTTACTGTTACTTAAGGACTTACCTTACGGAAGTGTGTATGAGAGCTGTAGAGTGGAATGGGAGTGAGTCCCTCGTCAACCCTTTTAAGCCCTTAAAATAGTTTTTTAAAAATTGTAGCTGCAAGGAAAGGGAAGATCACAGTGCTGGAAAGCTTGAAGCTCCTTCATTGAGTGTAATATATGTTTTGGGGTTTTTATTGGAACCCACTCTAAAGGTGGTATCTTCTGATACAATCTCCCTTTCTTGTGGACTTATCTCTGTGAAGGCACCTAATATTAGTTTTTAATAAGGAATTAGTACTACTGTTTTAAGAAAGTAGTCTCAAGAAAAAGCAAGCAACTTCTTGTAACTACACATAAACTGAGCATGTGCTTTTTTATTGTTTTGTGCTTAACAAGTGAAAAACATTTGGTAATAATGTCTGTATTCTACAGTAAATTCTTGGCTAAATCTACCCTTTTATAGAATTGAGTAAAGATTTCAAATGTCTTTCTGTAGATGGGGATTGTCCTTGGTACAGAAGAGCCTATGTAAAGCATAGTATCATTCACAAAAAGACATTCTCTACTTAGTATTTGTGTAGCGTATGCTATGCAACAGTTGTGACAAAATGAATGTTAAACAAAATAAAATTTATGTGCAGCAAATGAGTCGTTTCATGTGTGCTCTGTAATTTTGGTTCACATCAGTGTTTGCAATCACTTCCATTCTTAATATAGAAGGCACATTTAATTTTTATCGTTACAGGTTGTGCATGCTCTTTTTATTTGTTCTTCAGTTGTAGTTACAATCCACTTGAGATGCGTGCAACTTAAAATTATCCCTAGTTTGAAAAATGTGGACAATAAGTGCTATTTTATCTTCTGTATGACCTCTCTCGAGTGCAGTAACTTTAATGTCGCTCTTTTGTTGAAGGCTTTGGAGCTCCTTGCTGGCAACAGGCACACAGGAGTGGTGTTGATTGACCAGAGAACCATGGTGAATTCTCTGAGATGTAGCTGTGCAGATAGTGACTAATTGGGAGCAAACATTTATTAAGATAGCTTCTGCATCACCACACAAGTGTTTTAACAGGGAAGCAACAGCTAGGGAAGCTTCTATTTTATTTTTTTTGTGGTGCTTTATTATTGTGCCTTACTATTGCAGTACCACCCAAGGACCTGAAGCCCATTGTGCCTACACTGTATAAGCTGACATCCCTTTGGTCACCTGGGGTCAGCTGTTGCAGTTGTATCCCTTCCCAACTTCCTGTGCATTCCCAGCCTACTCATTGATGGGGCAGTGTGGGAAGCAGAAAAGGCCTTGACTCTGTAAGCACTGCTCAGTGATAAATAAAACATCCTTGAATTATCAACACTGTTTCCAGTACAAATCCAAAACATAGCCCCATACTAGCTGCTATGAAGAAAATTAATTCTACCTCTGCCAAAACCAGCGCACTGACAAATAAGATGATGCCATGGCTTTCTTGCTGTGCAAAAAAAATAAGGCTTAAAATTTGCATATCTGCTCTGTGTGCTTTAAATATCACATAAGTTGATCTCATGTCTTATAAAGCTATACAGCTACTGATAAGAGAGTTTATGTACGATCAGAAACCTTTTTTGAGGAAGAGTAATTTCCAGCTCCTCAAAGACTGAGTATTGTGTTTAGTGAGTGTGAGGAAGGGTGCAGCATTGGGACGGAGATAGTGTGGTCGAACCATCAGTTGCAAGAGTAAGTGTCCTTTTCCGCTACATCTGGACTTTGCTTCATTGCTTTAAATGTAAAATATAACTCAGAAGAGCTTCTCATCCAGTTAAGTTCTAATTTGTGTATTGCTGACTAGTGAGGTGCAGGGAGAGGAAGAGCAAATGGAAACATCTCCAGCTGTATGGTCTTGGTGGTGGTGGGTTTGGGTGTGGGGTTTTTTTGCTGCTTTTTTCAGTGAAAGAGGACTTGGAAAAGTGCTTGCAGATTTCTCTGATGACGCTGTACAACTTTGTGGAGACAGGTGTGGTATTACTGGTAATAATTTTAAAAAGTTTCCACTGCTTAAGTAAGATGCAATCCTCAGGACCAGATAGGTTCTCTGTTAATAGCTGGAATATTTTTTGTGGTGCTTTCAAGCAATAGTCATCCTAAATTTTCTCTATTCTGCTCCCCTATCCTGTTAAGATACTGATTTCATTACTTTCTTCACTGAATGAGCTGAGCTCAATAGTTTTAAGACTTTACAGTGTTTGTTGCCAAACTGTTGTGTTCACTGGGATAATTTTGTTTTTGCTCTCTGAAGCTGTTATTACTAGTAATATTTTTTCATTGGCATAAGTAAATGTGGTATGTATTTCCTTTCTCTGGTATGGTATGATGTGTAAAAAAAAAAAAAAAAGTGCAATGAATCTTGGATTTGCTGGGTTGTTTCTATTCCTTCTAAAGCTAGTTGTTACAAGAGGATTAAGAATTTCCAGCCATTTAGCAGAATTCTAAGCATCATCAAAAGAAAATAAACATTTTCCTCTCATAGTTTTTGTAGCATGAGTTTAATTCCTAAGAAATTTTACTATTCATAGGAAAAACTCTTAGTACTGCATGCAGCTTATTAGAATTTAAGTAATTTTTAGTTAAAGAATAAGTTTCTTTGGATATTCTACCTGTTTTGTCTGGAATTGCCTCTTGTGGTTCTTTTTTCTTTAGAAAGTGAGTCTAGGGCAATGACATTTGCTTTTTAATGTAAGTATTTTAGTATATTTCTGTCTTTGGATCATTGGGCCTTGAATTTTTGCACAAACACTTGGAAAATCTTGGCAATCTCTCTTTTGAAAAAGTTGAGTTAATAAAGGCTGATAACTTCTTAATGAAACTCAACTTTGAGCAGCTACCTGAGACTTAGTGTGTGTCCTTGATTACTTATTTCTTTCCACTTACATTTCTCTTCAACACCTTTTTACCAACCTGTTGTGTAGAAGAAGATTCTTCTGTAAAATGATGAATTTTGAGAGGGCAAACTACATAAATATTCCATCACTAGCTGTGTCTTTCTGTGAAATCTAATCCTTTCATTCTTCTCTGTTTATAGGAACCAAGATCTTTAAAACACCACATAATGTAATTGGTACTGGCAAAACAGTCTTCAGATTACTGATGGTGGAAGAAATGGTAGTGACAACCCAATTTTGCACCTTGTTTTCCAATTAAACTTTTACGAACCCAGATTCTTTTCTGAAACTGCAGTCAGCAGTGAAGCATCCTAACTTATTTTCAGTACTCGGCTTCTTAACCTATGCATTTTTGCTGTCTCTTACAGTAAGCAGCAGGAAACAGGAGTTTCTTTGGATACTCTACCTATTTTGTTGGGAATTGCCTCTTGTGGTTGTTTTTTCTTTAGAAAGCGAGTCTACAATGACATACTTCTCAGGTGCTCATCAAGTTAATCAAGAAGAATCCAGGTCTCTCTCTCTAGAAGGATTCTTTCTTAAAGAAACCTGCTGTCTATAGAAGTTGGAGATACAGTTCCCTGTCCTTACTCTGTATGTCTGAAGATTTCTGCTGTGGATTTCAGCAGAAGTGGGACTGAGACGTAGAGGTAATTCAGGGGCAACAATATTAAGTACTGTTAAATCAGTGATGCACAATGTATTCTGTATCTTCCCCTCTCCATTCCTCTTTAAGCTTGAAACTAATTTGTTCAATCTTGTAGGAAGTATTGACTTTAATCTCTTCTGAATCTATGTCCCTGCTACTGTGTGCCAGTTCATGGGGGCAGAATGTCCAGACTCCATCAGATTTAGGAACTAATACAATTACCAGTAGGTTAAAATGTTTTCATTGTGCTGCATGAAGACATTAGTGCTCTGAAAATGGCTTAGACTTTTGTAAATAAAAGACTTTTTGTCTTATTTACTTTTGTAAATAAGAGACTCTTTTGAGACTCTTTTCCTGATGTCACTGGTTAGTGGTATATATCAAGGTGTATATCACACACAGTTTGTTCATAAATTTTATTAAGTATTTACGGTTATATTTTCAAAAAAACCCCTTTTTAAGTATGTCAGACCACCTGGCACAAGGAGGTGTTTTTGCTTGAGAAGGCTGCGGAGGAGCGAATCAAGTTTTTTCCATAGGATTGAATTCTTGAAGTCATAGACAGAAGAGCGAAGAAGTCTTCTGGGACTTGAGGCATGCAGGACAGGGTATGGTATGTTACACATAGATAAAAATGAGCACAGATGGGTGTGGAATTATCAGAGATAAGTGAGTTTAAGTTTAGAAAGCAAGACAGAAGAGTGTAGTATGCTCCCACTGGAACCAGCAAAGCATTATAGGGTTTTGAGTTCAGAGTTGGATGTTACTGAAAATAAAACTCTTATTAAGGAGTTAAGGCTGATTGCCTCTCCCAGATCGGTTGTTCTGGTGGATTTGGTTTTCCATTAAATGTTGGATCTCAGAAAGTTCTTTTAAATAAAATTCCTCTGAGCTTTAAGAGCTTAAAACTCTAAGAGACATTTACTCATTGAGTGAATAGAAAGTGAAATCTCAGTCTGAACTGCTTTTAATTATCTTTTTGGCTCGGTTTAAGCAATGACTTTCTCAAAGCTGCCAGACAGTAGGGGAAGATCGAGGGCATCTTGTGGAAAAGCCAGTGTACAGTGCCTTTGATTTAAAGTGAGGGAAGACAGACGTTGCCTGAAATGCATGTGCTGACTTTTTAAATAGAGGAATGTTTGCTGTTTAAAATATCTTCACCTGCCTTCCCTTCCAGCTAGGTTATGTCTGTTTTGCATTAATTTGAATTACAAACTTCAGCTGCTGCTATGTATCATGCATCTAAAAGCTGAACCTTTGACACTTTCCTTATTCTAGTTGTACCTGAAATATCCTGCCCTCTCATGTTCCTTTTCTTGATTTCTTATCTGCCTCTGAATAATTTGTCTGTTTCTGAAGGTTTTCTAGGAGACTCCTGAATTTTCTTTGAGTTTTTAGCTATTCATTTCTGCACTTGTGTATTATTTCAGTATTATCTCCTTTTCTAGTCGCAACTCCTGTTTGTTTAAAATACAGCAAATTCTGAGAAATGTCACTTTCTGTGGAGTTTGTTCCATGTGTGAAATGGTCCCCTGAGCATGACATCTATATTCTGTAGTCCACCTCTTCCGTTAGTACATCTTGTATTCTTATAATCAAGATTTCCTTAACCTTCTGCTGTTTCGCCTTGTATGAGATTTCTGTTTGCATCTTACGCCCACACAAAATCTGAGTTAAAGCTAATGCAATACATGGAGTGTTTAAGTGGCACACTTACATGCTCCTTGGAGAGGAAATAACTTTGAGAAGGAGGTGAGTGTAACTCGCATGTGTTGTGGGAAATTATCTTGGCACACTAGACACTGATAATGAGAAACTCTGTGTTCACATGAGAATAAACTCACGCATGCCATAATTCTGTCCTGGCACTTAAGAATAAAAAGTTTAAAAATACAGAAGCTCATGATCATGAAAAAGTCCATATATGACATTGTTGATTCTGATACAGAGTAGTCTATTTTCTGTGCACTTCTTACTGTAGCTGCATGAGCGTGAATAGGGTCAGTACCCCTCTGCAGGTGTGATGGTGGCAGCAGAATTTACACCTAAGAGTTGGGTTTAGGGTGAGAGCACCTGGAATATGAAACAGCACTCCATTATTTCCTGTTGTCTGAGTAGTCCATTTTGCTAGCTGAAGTACTGTAGTACTTCCCTTCTTTTATTCTTGCTACGTAAAAATTCTGTGCTCTGGCAAATTCTGTTTTATATATATATATCTGTGAAAAAGAAGAAGGCTTATGGACTTTAAGGCAAAAAAAAAGATATTTGGACATTTCATTTTCTAAACCAGAGCACATCTGTTCTGGGGCAGATTGAGGAGTATTGTGAATACTCTGGAGGAATCTGTTTAAATAGAGTGTGATCTTGATGAATTGGGAACACAGACTGCAATCAGTGTAAAATTTAATAAGGCAAATATGAAGCAGTAAATGTAGGAAAGAATAATCAAATGGCCTTTCCAAAGCAGAGGAACAGAAACCAGATGAGAGTCCAGTAAGCATGATATGTGCAGGTTTTTATTGCAAGAGGTGTTGAACATTTCATTGCTATGAGATGGAATAATGTATGTATGTAGGAGCTGGGACATAAAAGTAAGAAGTGTTTAGTGGCTGTGCAGTTGATGAGGATCTCTATGAGAGCAGTTGTTGACATCTGCTTTTTTCATCAGGGGTAGGTGAATTAAAACTTCTGTACCTTATGTAAAGACAATTGGACTGAAACTAGCATTGATTTCTCTCAGTATGGTGTGAATAAATTGAGAGAGACATAGCATCTGAAGGGATGAAATAGGGAGAACAGGGCTAATCTAACTGGCTGAGAGCCAGAAACATTGATTCTTAAACCTTTCACTTTTCTCTATTTTTTTTTTTTCATATAATTTAACAACAAAAAAACTTAAGATGAACATTCAGTTTCCGTAGTATGGACATGCCAAGCAACTAGGTAAAGTCTCTCTGGGGCTCCATTTCTATAACACAAGATTGAAAGAAAATAAAACCTTTTATAGTCATGTGTAAGTATTCCAGCTGTTAATAAAATGTCTGACGTTTTCAGTTAAAGTATCTGTCAAAGTGTATACATTTACCCAATAACTTTTGTTAACAAAAAGCTGTTCAGTTGAATGTTTTTTTTAATCAGAAAAATTCATTAAGGTATTAGCAAGAAATAATGCTGTGAAGATAAAATAAATTTTAAAACGTTTACTAAATTTTAACTGTGGGACCAAAGGAGTAAAAATGTTTAAGAGTCATTATAGATTAATAGTATTTGTAGGAATAACACCTTCATGAAAAATGCTTTCAGGAAAAATAACAATGCAGCTTAATTTGAATCTCATTTAAGCAGCAATATTTAAATGTGGGGTCCTGGTATGTAGCCTGTTGTGTTTTATACTTTGGTTGGTTGTTGGGGGAGGGAGGAGATGAGAATGAAAAGATGAGACTTTCCTTTCTCTGGCAAGTCTTCAATGACACTGTAGGAGGAGTAGCTTTTAAATGTGGCATCCCTGTAAGAAACAAACCCTTCTAGCTGCAGATGGAGGAAGGCTGTCCTAGAAAACAAAATTAAGCTCTGGTTTCTCTTGTGCTGAGTCCAAGTGAATGCCAGTCATCTTTCACAGCATGCAGTAGGAACTGCTCTCCGAAATGTTACAGAAGGAGAAGAGGAACAACTGAATGTCACATTGTACCTCTGTAGGAAGAGGAAAGCTTCAACAGTTCTTATTCTTTAAAAATGGAAATAATCAGAAGGATCACTAAAAGCAGAGGTGGGTGCTCTGAAAAATGACCTGTATTGTGGCTTTACTGATTGAAGCTCTTCACCACTGGCTCCACTTCCTCCTCTGGGTAGGGGAGGCTCTCACTTGCCTTTAGTTTCAAACTGCGGCATCTTGTCCTGCTGCAGCATTGAAACAGGAATGTTAAGATGTTATGCAGTCATCAAGCTTTTTTTTTTTTTAAAGCAGCCTGTCATTACTTAACATCATTCTTTCTGGAGCCTTACAGCTCCAGATTTTCTCCCCTAAAAGCACCTAGGTAGAGTGCGTGGGAAGTTTTTCTATCTGAAATCAATGGTAGTCTGTCTGCATAGTGTTTCCGTTCTTTGGATACAAAGACTCACTAAAAACGTGTACTGACTTTCCTTAGCTTTTCTTCTATATTATTTTAGATTACTCTCTGGAAGTAAGTCTTTAAACTTGGTACAAAAAACTCGAAGCAGATTAGAAAAGGTGACAAGTCATTTTCAGCTTGTCAAGTAGAGCTGGAACAGTTTTCCGAGGTGTAGTGTGTGTTTGTGCTGCATTAGAAAGAACAAAGACGTTACTTCTGCCTGCAGTCCTTATCAATGTTAGGCAGAAAATGTGGGTAATAGTTAAATGGGAGGCTTATACAAAATAAGACTGAGACATTTTGCCTTTAATAAGGTGTATGTAATTCCTTTTTACATTGGTACTTAATTTCAGTCACTTAGAAACAGACATGCAGAGAAAGAGCGGCTGATTATTTAGCAGTGGATATGAAGATGAGAATGAGACTGGATAATCTGCCCTCTGTGAGAGGAGATACAGGCAGAAGCTAGAACCATAGAATGGTTTTGGTTGGAAAAGATCTTTAAGATCATTGAGTCCAGTCATAGAGCCAGCCCTACTTAGTCTGCCTCTAGACCATGTCCCTAAGCACAATATCTGCTCGTCTTTTAAACACCTCCAGGGGTGGTGCCTCAACCACCTCCCTGGGCAGCCTGTTCCAGTGCTTGACAGCCCTTACAGTAAAGATATTTCTCGTATTAGCCAATCTAAACCTCCCCTGGTGCAACTTGAGGCCATTACCCCTTGTCTTATCACTAGCTACCAGGGAGAAGAGACTGACCCTCACCTCACTACAACCTCCTTTCAGGTAGCTGTAGAGGGCGATAAGGTCTCCCCCCTCAGTCTCTTTTTCTCCAGGGTAAACAACCCCAGCTTACTCAGACTTGTGCTCTAAGCCCTTTGCCAGCTTCTTTGCCCTTCTTTGGACACACTCCAGCATCTCTATGTCCTTCTCATAGTGAGGGGCTCAAAACTGAACACAGCATTCAAGGTGCGGTCTCACCAGTGCTGAGTACAGGGGAAGGATCACTTCCCTGCTCCTGCTGGCCACTCTATTCCTGATACAAGACAGGATGCTATTGGCCTTCTGGGCCACCTGGGCACACTGCTAGCTCATGTTCAGCTGACTGTCAATCAACCCCCTCAGGTTCTTCTCCTCCAGGCAGCTTTCCAGCCACTCATCCCCAGGCCTGTAGCGCTGCATGGGGTTGTTGTGAGCCAAGTGCAGGACACAGTACTTGGCCTTGTTGAGCCTCATGCATTTGGCCTTGGCCCATCGATCCAGCCTGTCCAGATCCCTCTGTAGAGCCTGTCTACCCTCAAGCAGATCAACGCTGTCACCCACCTTAGTATCATCTGCAAACTTACTGAGGGTACACTCGATTCCTTTGTCCATGTCATTGATAAAGATATTTAAAGATAAAGTAGAGGGGACAAAACAAAGTTGTAATGAATGATGCTAATATACTGGAACAGTGAGGCTAAACACAGCACAGAAGGAACAGCAAGGAGAGAGGGTTGTTTGTAGGTAGCAGCACAGAGCTACTGAAGAGACAAGAAAAGATCACTCTTCCCCTTTACACCTGTATAGCCTGTGTTAAATGTAGGTCAGGAAAAGGAACTGATTTACAGTCTCATGAAACTCTTATGGGAGCCCTGGGAGTAGAAGGGTTATTGGTAGCACTGGAGAGCTAGAAGCAGCTTTCTCCTGGCAAACTGCAAATAATGCATCCCAAAGGAGGAAGAAAGAGACCCTAGGAAGGGAGATCTCCATTTCCAAAAACATAACAAGTAATTTAGAGAGTCTTCTGCCATCTATATAGGCTGTGGTGTATCCAAGTGTTTATGTTGGATCTCTAGCAAGTCTGAAAAAAATTTAATTGCAGACATATCTGAAGAGTTAATTTGGAGAAGCTGTAGCTGAAGCGAAGTAAGGGCTTTTCAAATAAAAATTTTAGCACTTAAAAGACTTAGTAGACTAACTTTGTTTTGTCGTCTTAGTGAAACCATAATTTGGGTTTTTCTTCCCTTTAGGCAGCTTTTTTTTTTGTATGACTTTGAGATCATGAAGCCCACAGAAGATTTTAAACTTCCTTCTCAGAAAAGACACAGCTGCTCTGAGTAATACCATTCTGAGTCAACTGGGTAATGCTAACAAGTTTCAAGTATCCTGCACTAGAATAATAAACTAAATTGACCTGAGGTTTTTGGTACTGGTCTCATTCATAAAATATCATACCCTGTGAAAACTCTCTTCAGACATCTTATTTCATTCACTTGCTTTTAAATTGTCTTATGAAGGAGAAGCAAGGCCATCAGCTACTTACTAACATTGCAAAACAACTGTGCAAACTGCACTCTTCTTAGTTTTCTCCTTTCCTATAGGGAAGATGGTGTGTGAGGCAAAGGGGTTGTTGGTTTGGGGGTGTTATTTCTTTTCCTCAATAAATGTAAAGTGATTTTTCAGAACAAGGATATGATCAATCTGCATTGAAAAGAGATGATTTTTTTTCTTTCACGACCCTGCATAATTCAGGTTTCATTCCTTCACAGATGCCTGCATAAATATTTGCTACTCAGTAGTTTGCCCATTTGGGAAGGGAAGCTTCTTCTGTGTGCCTATGTATGCACAGACTTGCAATCCAATGCTCACATGGCTTCTTTCAAGAACAAATAAAGAGAATTTTGTTTGTTTCTGTTTCTTCCAGTTTTTTCCAGTTGGTGGTGTCTGTGAACAAAATCTTGTCATTGTGGTATCCCAGTTATTTTTCCTGGTGGAATTTAATCCCTCATCTTCTCCTTGTCCCTTGTGAGCGTGCCCTCAGCTTTGTGAAGTTTGGTTCTGCTGGGACCTAGGAGTGAGCAAAGCCTGTCTGGACTATGCCTTAACTATGGCAGCTGGCTTTATAAGGAAATAGTTTTCATATATGGCTGCCTTTGGAGAGGAAAATGTTATTAGAAAGTTTGTGGTGATTCTTCCCTGATCTTGCTCCGTCACATATAAGCACAAACAATCTGCCACTTGCTTCAAAGTATTTGTTAAAATCTTTTCAAGAGGTGGAAAATATTGTCACCAACCGAGTCATTATTTTAATGCTGCTGCCTATCTTTAGAGCTGTTGAATTGTGTTGCTTTTTTTATAAAAATGTGAAAGTTCTTACTTTTGGAGATACTGGGAAAATGTTTGTTATTGCTTATGTTTTAGAGTGACAAAAGATTCTTAATCCAATAGATGTTTGAGGATGAGGAAAGAAGAAATTGTTAAAATAAGTGGTAAACTGCATATTCTTGACTTAATGTACATCACAACAGCTACCTTGTTCCAATAAGTTAGTAGTTTGATGACAAATTTGAGTTCTGATCTTTTCTATGGGTAAACTGAATTCATGTAGGCAGTGAAGAATGGAGTTGTCACTCACTATTTTGAAAGTGTCATCAAAGTGTAATGCTGTCAAATATCGAGGTTGACTTTTATTGACTGATTTCCTGAGATCAAGGGAAGTTCAAGAAGACTTACGACTATGTCCTCAGCTGAAAAGAATTAGGACTGCCTAGTGCAGAGTGTACCTTCATCTGCCTCTTTAAAGAGCGGACAATGTGCAATGATATATTTCAGTGAAACAACTTAACAGCTGACATGCTAATAAATACTTCTTACATTCTGGGGGACAGTCTGTAAAGAGACAAGATTGTGTGCCACGCACTTTTTTTGACTGTTTGCTAAGGTGGCTGTGCCTCTGATTCTTCTAAGGGATCTGAATAGCCAAATAGTTGAAGTATAAAACCACTTCTGAGTTAACTGGATAAGTTTCTTTCATTTCTGCTGAGTGAATTTGCTCTACACTCATAGATCTTCTGCTGTTTGCTGTCCAGTTAAAAGAACTCATATTCCTCATGTCTTGTTTTATATTCCTAGATTTCACTAAGACTAATTCAAAAGTTACTGTAGCTCTGTTAAAGCTCCATAGTAGAGAGAACTTCACAGACAATATTTGGTACAGCAACCCTTCAAGCTATAGAAGTTAAATTTTAACCTCTACTTACTTTTAAAACTCTCTGGAGATGCTGTATGCAGTAGTATTTGTCAGGTTGTTAGGATGAGTCTGTCTGTCGTGGGAAATAGGCTGTTGGTGCGTAATGCAATGCAGTGGGGGAAAGTTCTTTCAATCACCAATACCCCATAAATTCTTTCACTATTGCATTAAAATTAATGGAATCAGTGCACAATTTGTTTGTTTACATAGCAGGTAAGGTGTTTATCTAAGGGAATGCAGGGAAATGTTCAGTTGGGATGCATTTTTTGTTTCTTTTTATAATTCACAATAACAAATTGATGCGTAGCATTTCTCCAGAGCAGCTGCTTTCCTTTAGTGCCACTGGGTTTTACGCAGCTGACAATCTTTGCAATAATCACCAGTTAGAATACTGGTTTTCACAGCTCACTGAATGGTTGAGGATGAGTACAGTTATATGACAGATTTCTTTGAGCTGCAGAAAGCCTCAAGAGGAGACCAGGAATTCTGCCCTTGCATTTTATTTTAAACTTGCTGATGTGTTCAGTTCCAGTCTAGTTGCCCATGGAAATAAAGTGTATGGACTCTTTATTTGAGCCCTTGCCTGATACATTTTGAACCTATGGGTCTGCTTAAGTCAAACTTGAAAGAGCAATAGCAATTTTGAACCAGCTCCAATGACTTTATGGAATTTTATGGCCGAGTAAAACAAGCCCAGGTTGACACCCTCAGTGCTGCAAGTGGGCCTTTCCCCCTTGCAGAGGTGAGGCAGCCAGGGTACTTCTCACTGATGCCGTGTTTGGCAGTAGCCAGCTGGTCACTTAGCACGGAAGGACTGATGAGCCAGTCAGTAAACAAATGCCTAACTCTGAACTCTGTGGAGGTGTCATGGTGAATTGGAGTGTGCTGAGGTTACATGGCATGGGGACAGAATCCATCCTGTGCCCAAGGGTGGGATCCTGCTGTCAGCGAGTCTGTGTCTCTGGGCAAATGTACTCAGGCTCTCTTAATGTCTCTTTGTCTCAGGTATATCATGCTGAGGAGTTAAGTTGCCTGGCTAGGCAACTTAATGTTGAATGTATTGGTTTTCTCTTTGAAGAGAGGACTTCTTGTTATACTGGCTTCCTTTCCTGGGAACTACAGTATGTGGTGGGGTTTTTCCCCTGTTTTTTTGCTGGTAAAAATGTATTCCTTGAGCGTGCTCTCCACATGTGCATATACACAAAATGTAAATGTGGTTAAAATGCGTTCAGGATATAGTTGTTTCTGGCAGCTCTCTAATTACTAGAGAATATAAAATATTTTCTACTAATAAGTATGTATTAATGAATAAGAAATTTGAATGTACATTCCTTAACTGAAGTGAGCTGTGATGTACACAATTGTTCTGCCTTTTCACTACATGAGCACTTCCTTTATCCAGCTTGCAAATGTCCCAGACACACCCCTTGACCGTGGTTCTGTGCCTTTCCCCCTCAGCCCTCCTCTTCCCTGAAAGAAAAAACACTGGCTGAAATTGGAGGTGTTCCTCTTCAGTGGCAGTATAAATCTTCAGGTATATTTGCCAACTTGAACCAATGGGAGAAAGTGGCTACTCACTGCTAATGCTGTGAAACATTAGCTTTCTGAAAGCCAAATTTTACAGAAATACTGAGAATTACAGTTAGTAATTTAGTATTTTCATTGTGTTTTGTTTGCATTTTTCGAGAGGTTTAGTTGGGTTTTTTTGTAGTTTTGGGGTTTTTTTTTTGTTTTTCTTTTAGTGATAGGAGTACTGTAGGAAGTAATACAGAACATACCCACCCTATTTAGGGTTGCCTTTACAGTTGCTTTGTTTCAGAGTTTTTATAAATTAGTCTTTCTCGTTTCCGTGGCAACTCAGTTGTCTGCATCGGTTGCCAAGGAACAGCTTCTTCTGTACAAAGGACAGGGACACTGCTACAGAGTGATTTCATTCTTGGCGCTAATAGGTCGTGGAAGCCTAAGCTTGATATTCCATGGACTATGGCCTCCATATTGACTGTTAGCAGGAACTTTGTTTTTTAAGTGTAATTGAGGTGTTGGCTTCTCTGCAATTCAGCCATAGCAAAACTCCTTTTATATGCAGCTACAGGACCCTGTGGAAAGTCATACAGACATAAAGCACTGGAAAAAGCATATTTTCTGAACAGTTTAACCAACCATGCAATAAAATGTGTTATTCTCTGGTTAAATAATGTTTTATTTTGTTGTTTTTTTTTTTTTTTTTTTTATGGTGCAAGTCCCAATTCTGTGATTTGCAGAGAACAATTAAATGTTCTCATTTTACATATCCCAGCAAAGGCAGGATTAAAAGTGAGCACTATTAGGATAACTCTTGGACACATGGCTCCTTAGGCTCTCAGGAACTCTGAAAGTATTTTCTTATTTGACCTCTGGTAAAACTGCAATCTGGATTCCCATCTGATTTTTCATTTGAGAAACACAAACTGACACCTGTCATCAGTTCATCAGTTTCCTAAAATGAATGCAGACAGAGGGAGCATATTGTGAGTCATGATTCTGCGATAGTGTAAAATTTTATTTTTGAGGCTGCCTTGCAGCCATCAGTTCTACGGCTGTGAATTTTTTAGTGCATGATCTCAAAGTAGCTAAGCAATTCATTTGGAATTTGTTACAAAATATTATACATATTTTCAAAGGAGAATGTTAATTTGCTTTTTGGGTTTGTAAGTGGTAATCAGGACAAAACATTGTACATCACACATAAACATGCTAATAAATCCAGTTTTTTGAGAGTGAAAGAGTGAGAGAATTGGACTCTTCCTCAGAGGCTGGTGTAGAGACAGAAATAGAATCTTTTGATCTTAGTATAGATTCTGTAACTCAGATTTAGTTTACTGCCTCTCATTGATTCTCTAATAAAATGCCATTACTATACAGTGTTACATGAGTGCTACTCATCAGTGGTTTTTGAGTCAATTAGTATTCGGAATAGCTGCAAGGAAGGTGAAGTGAGTATTGTATAATACAGAGTAGTTTGTTATATGCAGAAAAGCAGGTACTCCTGAAAGAGAAAAGCTATTGCGTAGTATTGTCTGCTCACAGGTGTGTAAGAAACGAGGCCAAGAATAGTTCTTTTCTCCTGTAGCTAAAATGCCAGAAGGAGTTTGTAATTGCAGTGCAGCTTATAGAGAGCAACGAGAGGCTGAGCGATGAGAAGTTCAATAGCATCTCTAGTTCTGTGGCTTAGGCAAAAAGCTAAATTACCTGCAGTCACTTTGCTTTCAGAAACAATGAGCAAGGCATAGCCTCTCAAGGTAAGTGTGGCCACCAAGCACTGGTACTACTTTCTTGGGGTTCGATACTCCTTTAAGCTCTGTGTTACCCAGTGCTAGCCCTGTTTAGGTGAACTGGCGTGCTTGCAGGAGAACTCACAGGAGTCCTTTTTTACTTGACTTAGCTTAGTTTAAATATGTCTTGGCCTTGGAAAAGTGGAGTTCTGTCTCTCATCAAAGTGAGTCATCAGTGCCTCTGTGTGATATTCCCAGCTTGATGGATTACTGAGTGCAGTGCAGTTTTATTTCTGATGGTTGTTATCACCTTTATTGCTGAATCTATTATTTTTTTCATTTCTAATATAAGTGGAGAAGCACTCAAACCTTTCCTGTGCTGCTGTAATAAAAATAGTCTGTTGTTTCCTAGTGAGGATGCTTGTAAGGAAAGCTATAGAGCAGTCAGAACAGATAAACCTACTGGTAACCAGAATGAGCCATAACTTGGCTTAGATCAGTGTCTGAAAATCTAGACACTACATTTCAAATAATGTATTTTTAAGCAAACCAACTACATTTTTCAAGGTAGGAATAAAGCAGTGGGTATGGCGGTGATATTTCATAGTGCTAAACAGAGCTCCCTCAACCCATTTTTGCTCCTACTTAGCTGCAATATGAAAGCTCTGAACAAAGACAGAATACACCAAAAAATATAAGAACAAGTTACCTATCCTTTAATGAATACCATAAATAGGAGCCTATCTGTTGTACTTACTCTCTCTTTCAGGTACCATATTCCATAATACAAGCCCTACAATGTTCTTTAAAAACCATTTGGGGATTATTAAATGGGGAACATTGAATTCTCTTTCTGTATAATGCATTTATAATAATTTGCAGTTGCCCAAATAGCTTTGCAAATCACTTGAGGCATGATTTACTTAAAAATTATATGAATCGATTAGATACTAAAACATACTTAATGTAAAAGTTATAGCACAGACTGATAAAAGCCAGGCAACTAGATTAAGTATTTGACCTAAACTTGTCCTTTGGAGCCAGATGCAGGGCAGCACTCGGGCTGTAGGCTGAGTGTAGATACTCTGAACTGTACTGATCTGATCTCTGACCAGACAGGTCGATTGGAGAACCTGTGATCACCATTTAAATATTTATTAAATAAAAATACTAGTTATAATTTACAAGAGAGAAAAGGCCATTGCAATACAAGTGAGTACTACTTCCTGAGTTATTCTTAGACCTTTATTTAAATGATTCACCCAGATTTTGTAGAACCTGGCCAAACGGGGGATTTTTTTCCCCTCTCTTATGTAACAGAGTTTAAAATCCTGATCTGATACAGAAAATCCACACAAATGTTTTATGTAAAGTACACGTCCTATATTTCATCTCTCTTTATTGCCTACCCTGCCAAAATAAAATAAACTGCCAAATGCACATTTGAATATCAATTTCTAAAAACGTCCTTGCTTTTGCTACCTCTACAATGGCCAAAAAGCCTGTATTCTAGAAGAGGGCTTCAATGGGGAAATTCTTTATTGCCCAGGTTGGTGCAGCTTTGATGAGATGGGGTTGCTCCGTGACTTGCTTATGTTGCCTGGTGTGTTGGCATTGGCAAGGGCTGCTTCCCAGCCTGGCTGCGGCTCTGCAGCTGGCAGCACAAAAGCTGCATCAGCCAACCCTGGCCTGTGTATTCTCCCCAGCTTTTGGTACTGGCAGAGTACTCTTCTTGTTTTGATCCCAGGGTTGAAGAGTGTTTGTTTGTGTCTATTAGTCTAAGTTTCTAATAATTCGGTCTCAGAGAAAGGAGCTGAATGATGGTTTTAAGGTGTTTGTGCTGCCTAATGTAGCTTAAACGCATCCCAGCTAGCAATCAGCCTCTTTTTACACTGAGTCCAAAGTATGTGGAAAGAGGAAGAGACACTAAATTTAACCATGACTATTTCACAGCACATCTTTAAATTCACAAAACTAAAGCTTAGCTATAGTCTGTGCCGAGTGTGGGAGCTGCGCTGTGAGAGAAAATTCTGTAACGATACTAATATTTCTTTAAGAAAGGAGTTCAGCTGACCAAGTAAATAACTTCCTAAAAATCTAAGGATAGATTTCCTTGTAAGGATAATTTAGAAGAATGTTATCACGGAATTGACACTTTTCTGAAACATCACTAAAAATCAGCAGGTGACTGGAATTTCCATTTAGTAAGTTGTCAATAGTTGCTGTCAAAATAGAGATCTGAAACCTGTACTGTTGCAATAAAGTTACTCTCGTATTGTATTGCTGTTGCTTTAATAAAGACATTGCCACCAGTTGTGTGATCTGGGGGAGTCTGTACACTTAAGAGGTTGTTGATCCTTTTTAGCCTTGAATGATTAGTCCAATCAAGCCTTATGTTAAAAAAAGTGAAGGACGGAATATTTGGTTTACACATAAATACACAAAATGACACACACACAAAAATAATCCTGTTTTGTTCCGCTCCTGCAAAGGGACTCTTTGCTTGAGGTTCTACACCCCTTTTTCAGTCATTCCCTGGCTCCAGCACTGCTCTGGTTTTTGGGGAACTGTTTGTTCCTGGCTTTTTTTTCCTCAGACTTCTTAAAAAATTAGGTAAGCTTTGGCAGCAAAGTGTATGGCTTCTGCATTTCAGTATGAGTTGCTGAAAGTCTCATGAGCCATCTTTAGATTTTACTTTTTAAAAAAATTCTTTGTGAGAGTGTATTCCATGTGCTACCTTCTTATTTAAATCTTTGCAAAGGTATGTTGAAATTCTTATGGTATTCTATATAGAAGGACCTTCTATAAACTCCTTAAAACTTGCCTGCCCAATTAATGCATATTGGTAAACATTAGTCTTATTTTTAAGTGTCACACAGTGACATTGACGTTTCTTTACCTATTACTCGTTTTCCTGCCATTTTAAACAGTATCTAAAAGTTCAATTGTATTAAGCTAGACTTCCTATCCTGATAAACAGAGATAAGTCATAGTAAATTGAGATGCCCTCAGCAAGATAAGGAATAATAGGACATAAATTTATGTCCTTACAATAAACTTTTGCAGTTTTTGCCTTAATGGCTTTGGTTCATTAGTCACACAAGCTGCATCTAATGGTCTAGTTTAGTTCAACTTCCAGGGTTTATTTAAGTGTAAGTATGGGGAAAAGCTCCAGGGTAGGGTATTGTACTGCTGTGTTTAATCACCAAAGCTGGAACTTCTAGATGGCCCACAAACCTGATGCTTTGCTTATTGGTAGTATTAATATTTTTCTTGCCCCCTCTGAAAGGGAATGGAGAAGGGTTGCAGTAATCGCAAGACTTCAGCTCTACTTGCTTTCTTTTGAACATGCACAGGCTTGGCTATATTTTCACTGCAGTAACAAGTGATCCTGTGATTTGACAGTGAAATTATATTTATTGTTTGCAGTTGTTTTCAAGGGCAAATTTTGCAAGAAATGCAAGCTTGAGTCAAAAATACTCCCTTTTCTCATTCATCTCTTGCTTTGTATACTGAATGTTAGTCATCATATTTCTACATTAAATAGATCAGTTGTTTTACCTAGGGAGGATCTCTTCACAATAATTCAGCCTTGATTTGCCTTTGATCCATGCAGCAAGCTATAATGCTTCTCTTTATTGCTTTCTTGTGATTGCTGTACAATATTTTGAGAATTTTTCTGCTGTGAATCAATATTTGGGCAGGTACATGGAGAACTGCAGGATCTAGCTGAAAACTCACAACTTTTCCACATCCTGCTGATCTTGGCCATATTGCAGAACAGGGGTGGTCTCTTGTACTTACGACTTTTGAGTCTTGTGTCATATCTTAGACAAGGTCTTTTAATCTTGGTTTTGGTCTTATTGTCACAAAAAAATATTTGGATTTAATAAAGTGTCTGTGCAATGTATTAATGCATAATGAGTCTTGTTATAATGGTCCTCAGGTACAATTCCAGGACTAGAAGCTGTTTATATTAGCATGGCTACTTTCTCAGCATTCAAACTAGTAACTATATCAATCTCTTTATTCCAAACACTTGAAAATGAAAGACCAAATGGTCATGATCAGATTACAAAGCAGTATGCTTATTTAAAAAAACATTTAAAAAACAAACTTTCATTTGCTGCCCCTGCCACCCCTGCCTTTTTTCCCCCCATCAGATGCTTTTCCAGGCTTTCACCTGGGGATAGTTAGCAGTTCCTGGATACTGCACACTGTATGCTGAAATTAAAATTGAACAAGTATTGCATAATTGCCTGAAAACAAAAGTGGGCGCTTTAGGGAAATTACAAAATATTCCATGATTCCTTATTAAAATTGTGCATTGGCACTGAGGGGGAGTTACATTCCCTCAAGTCCAAGTCAGGATTATGATATGGAAAATAAAGCATCCTGCATGTGCAGTGCAAAGATGAAAACCATATGGAATACTGCAGGACTTGAAACAATTGTGAGAACATGTGAGACTGCAGTAGAGTTTAAAATGTGTGTAAGTAAACATGATGTGTTCTTCCATCTTCTGCTGATAGATTACTGCTTGATGCAGTTTGACTTCACAAAGCTATCTGCAGTGCTTTACAAGGCTTCCTTGTTCCTGAGCCCAAATATTTTTTTTACTTTATTTCTAAACTTACCCCTGGTTTCCAGGACTTCTCTAAACTTTTGCTCTAGAGCAACAAAGTTAGTGTCCAGCCAGAAACAAACTATTGGGGATTCCAGAGGTCTTTGAAATAATGACTTTAGGATACATCAGAAACAAATGCCAATCAGGCAACACAGTGTTTGCAAACAGGTTTGGTGGTAAATGCAGGAGACATCAAACCTTCTAGCCAGTGGCTCGTAAAGAATTGGTTAGGCTTCTCTGCTGAGAGGCAGTGTGGAATTTGTGAGACTCCTGCAGCTACTCTTCACAAACACCTCTACAGTCCTGGCAAGATTTTTAAAGGTGTTTATGTGTACTTAGCTGCCTACAGCTACTATTCACCTGAAAGCCTTATTAGATGCCTAACAGCATCGTTAGTCACCTAAATACCTTTTCAACTGTTCATCTTTGCCAGAAGGGTCACAAACTTTGCTGGGATGGGTCTTTTAAACTTAGCTCTAATGCTCAGGTTTCTCACCCTGGGCTAAGACAAATAGTGCCAGGTAGAAAGTACATATATATTAGTGGCATGGTCTAGTGGCGGACTTAGGTCTGGTTTGATGGTTGGACTTGATGATCTTAAAGGTGTCTTCCAACCAAAACAATTCTGTGATTCTACAAGCAAAACCAGACACAGTTTTATGAACTATACGATGGGTTTTTTTTCAGGATGTGCTTCACAGAGAAATTTGGGCAAGTATGGGATCTGCAAGTCTCAGAAAAAGTTGTCAGTAGTTGTTTCAGTGACCCATATAAAGGCTCCCCTTCATAGAAGCAGGTAAGGACAGCCAGGAGGAAAATGGCCTGGCCTTGGAGTTTCACTTCAGGTTCTGGTGCTGGTTCAAACATTCTGGACAAATGATAGTACAACCATCACGCTGCCTTTTTTTTTTTTTGTAATAGGGTCAAGGGCTGTCTCTAACCTGCTGCTTAACATTCTAATAATTCACCCATGTAGAGATTTAATTCTCTTGTATGCTTTGTAAATCACAACCATTGGTATCTCCACATTTTTGAGCTTGGGACTACTGGGATTAGTACTCTTCAGCAGACCTCAGTGATCTGCATTATCAGTCTGTTTTGCTGAAGGAAGGCTGTGTGTAAAGATTCAAGATTTGTGCAGGTGTGTGCAGGTGTGTGCAGTAAAGCTTTACAGAACATGGATCATGTAAAAATAGGAGAGAGCACACATTAACACTGGCATTCCATGATTAATAGATTCTTAGATTACTTTTTTAAAGGTTATAACAAAACTTCAATCTTGCATCCTTTTTGAAAACTTAGAAAGAAACAACAACAGCCCTCTTTGCCTCAAAATCTTGAAGATAACTATTTTATATTCAGTGCAAATTTGAGTTCCAGGTAGATGAGTTTCTGGTATTTGTTATTGAAGTCAAGTATGTGTAAATTAGGCTTTTTTAATATGACCTTTAGGTATATTATATTCTGATTAAAAATAGGAAATACATAAATATACCTTGTACAGAACACTTTATGTTAAAGCTTGTTAGGACATGCTTATATATGTAAGCATGAGCTTCTGGACTGGTACTTATTTTTGGTATACTGTAGAAATATTGTGATTTTTATTTCTGTTTAAAAATGTACATTTACATGATTTCTAGGAGTGCTACCACATACTGCTTAAAGATGGCATGCACAAATAGTAGTTAACTTCCTTTTCTCTTTCAGATCTTTCTATGACCTTATCTAGCTGCCTACAGTCCTCTGCCAACACTGTTTCAAGCAACTCTCTTGGATTGGCTGTTGGTTAATACTGTCAGTTGCTAGATCTGGATCATAAAATGGTTATTGCATCTCTTCCTTCATGCTATACTTATGGCCTTTCATTATATTTTTATTTTTGTGCTTATGTCTATTTTTCTCTCTCTGAGCAGCTATGGTAGTCATTACAAATGTAGTAGAGGTCTGCCTGGTTTTGAAACTCAGGATGATTTTTAAGATGCTAATGTTCAGTGTCAGAGAGAGGCAGGATTTTTTTATTAACAGCTCAAGCGAGTGTGGTATAATTAACATGTTTCATCCAGATCAAATCTCCAGAGCTTTGCTGTTGACACAGAGCAGCATCCTAGAGAGCAGTTTCCTGTTTGGCTGGGATTCTGCTAGCAGCGCTGCCAGAAGATGCCGTTGTGTTTCCCCTTGCCTCTTCTGTGCCAGCATCAGGACTCGGAGATTGCTGACTGGGATGCCAAAAGCACTAATCCCAGTACAAACTGGGGGTGAGGAGAAAGTGCTACAGCTGGCCAGAGGTGAAAGGTTAGGATGTGACTAGCCACATGATAGCAGCACTAATGTGGGCTGGCTGCAGTTGGTGGTGAAACCACATCCTAGCACATAGCCACTGAATATATTTGAGTTATGTTCACTTCAGAAGCCTGTAATTTGGTCAAATTCAAGAGGTTTTTCACAAGAATTTCAGAAGTCATGAACTTGGCTGTAGCCTCCCAACCAAATGGCAAGTCTGTGCTCCAGACTGTGGAAATGTAAGAACTTCTCATTGAAACTAGCATTCAAAGATTTTTAACATGTGGAAATCTCTTCATGTCAGAGCAGTAGTTAAGGAGGCTTCCCACATCGAGATGATGTGAAACTGCTACTTGGCATGGGAAGTTTTACTCCAGATACATCATACCTTGCCAAATTTTGGAGATGAACATTTCCATTCTTAGAAGTGGGTTAATATCATTGTTGAATATAAAGAGGGGAAACAAATGGGAAAAAAGGCAGAGTTCCGGCCAGAGTATGATATTAATTGATCTGTTAGCCTTGATAGTGCATTACATAGCACTACTGAGCTCACCTCTGTGTATGGAGGGTGAGCAGACTTTTCCTGCTGGAGAAGAGACATCTCCAACTCTGTTCCCTTCAACTGCAGCTTCTGAGGAGGGAGTTCCCATGTGACTGGTAATGCTCAGCGTATGATGAAGTCATGTGGGGTTTGCCTTTTACAAGAAAGTTTCTTCATTTCCTTTCATCAGTCTTCAAAACTTCTCAGCTTATTCATTTGTTTGCCTCTTTATGCCTCAGGGGAAAGGACTTCAGTGTAGAGATACTGCTTACATGACCGAAACAAGCAAAAGTTATTCAGCAACCTCTTTTTGTTAACTGAGTGAAAGCTTCTGAAATTAAGACTGTCTATGAGTTAAAACATTGTACTGGTATAGCAAATAACATTATTTTTAGAAGATGGTGTTTTGGTGGCAGGGAAGCTACATGAAGTTATGATAGTATGTAGTTGTGATAATGTCTCCAGATAAAGCAGTGTTTAAGTGATGAGCAAGGAGGAAATCTCTTTTATGGCTTCACAGAAATCCCCTGTGGAAAGTTCTTAACTGGCATGCATTTAATGGTGCCTAAAGCTCAGGGAGTTTGCAGCCCATTAGAAGAATTCTTTCTGCTTAGACAGGAATGAAAGTGCCTGCCTTGGGCCACAGAGTTGGTGGATGGTGAGACCAGCGTGATGTGGGTTAAGTCACGAGTAACTGTAGGCACACTATCAGGGCTTCACATGAACAGTGGCTTTCATTATTTACTTTTTATCCTTCGTGATCACCTCTGTTAGCGCAGCACATCGGGATTTTAAGGCCTTATAAAAATAATTTTTCTGTTGCTAACACAGGAGACTGAAAAATGCATTGTGAGTTGCCTGTTGGGCAATCAATCATCTTGATCCAACATAATAACAAGAGTTAATTACAAAATAGTTGGAAGTTGTAGCCTTTTCTCCCCTGAAGAGAAAGCTAATATCTGCTAGCATAATTATTTAGATGCTTTGATTTTCCCAGAGGTAACAAGTGTATTTGGTTTTCTTGTTTTGTTTTTAAACTTAAGGTGTTATAAAGAGCTGGGTTTCATGGCTTTATGCTGGATGCTTAGCTTTGAACTTAGGAGTAATAATTGTTTTTATTCTGCATCTTTAAAATAATCATAATAAAAATCATGGAGATCTTCACTTTTCAGTTATATGAAAACAAACATTTTACTTTGTTCTATTTTGAAGGTAGGGAGAGACAAAAAAAAAGAAAGCTAGCTTTCTGTGTTTGATAAACTTGCAGCATAATAAAACAACTGCTTAAGGCTTTTTGGTGGTTGTCTGTAACCTGTGTTGGCAGCGCAGCCTCGCTGGATGGTGATGGTGAGTCCCTGTGCAGCCTCCCCCTCCCAAGGGTCATTTTTGTACCCTTCTTTATTTATAATATCATACAATGAGGAGATAGATTAAATAGCTAAGACCTCTATTTCTCTGTCAAATTTGAGTGAAGCCAGTGATTTTAAATATTGTGGAGATAAAAATATGCGGTTTGCAGTACACAGTGTGTTTGCATAAGTCTTGTTTCCTTACAAGATTAGGTTGTTTAGGATTTTTGTATTATTTTATTTTCCTTTCTGGTTTTTATCTAATTACTTAACCTCTAGATTCAGCTGCACATGGCCTTTATTTTACTTAGGTCTAACTCTGTATCGGAAAAGTCCAAATGATGTATTAGAATCTGTTTTTTTTGGCTATACTGACATGTTATGACTATTTTGTATGTATGATTTAGTTCTCTGACAATGTTTTCTAAAACTGAGATAGCTGTGGAGATGCTGCTGTTATTCTTGAAAAGGAGAAAGAGAATTGCATGCTGCTGAGAAGCATGAGTTCACCATGGTTTTGGTATTAGGAAAACTTCACGTTTCCTTTCTATCTTCAGATTATTTATTACTTTTGAAAATGTTTTGCTGTTTCTAATGCTACTTGTGACCCAAAACTTGCTTTACGAGGTATTTTGGTATCTTTGAAATTCAAACCAGAAAAGTAAACATATTTTCCTGCACGAGTGAGCAGCACCTGGACTAGATGATCTTTAAGGTCCCTTCCAACCTAACCTAAACTAGTCTATGATTCTATGACCAGTTGACCCAGAAGCAGAGAATGCAATGGCTGGAGCACCTCTTGGAGCCTCATTGGCCATGGGTAAGGTACAATACAGACGGGTGCATGTATCTGCAGGTACCATATGTGATAGTCAGAAAAGGTTCTTACAAGATAGGAGCTCTAACTACCATTTTTCATTACACTCTTTTTCCAGCACAGTTTTTCTAAGAAGGTCAGAAAAAACATTGTATTAGGGCCCAAATGGTGAGGCCCTAATTAGCCATTGTGTTTTTTGCCCCTTAAAAATTTGTATCTCCCTCTGGAGTATGTTGAACTAGGAAATTATATTTTTGGGATGTTGACAGTCTGTGACTACCTCCAAAACTGGAATGTGAATGGGGGCACAGTCAAGAAAGCAAGATGGTGGTGGTGGTGGTTGTTTTCTAGACAAAGGTGATTCCTATTTGGTTTCAGATACTAATACTGTTTGGGTAGAGAAATGAATCAAACAAGAATTATCAGTTACTTAGATGTATAGCAGGGTTGAGTAAGTCTTCAGGTAATTTTTGTGAAATGCCACTTTGTTAGTGCTTTGTGCTGATTTGCTGTTGTGGAGAACACAGAAACTCCTGGGGTAAAGGGCAGTGGCACAGCTGTTTCAGGCCAGCTCAGATGGGGGTAGCAGTGCTCGTGTTATCTGCTCTCCCTCTGCACCAGCTGGCAGAAGGCTGGTGCATGTGCTCATCCCATTACCAACTGCCCTTCTGGGTCAGGAGCTTTTTAATGGAGAGCTCTGGTGACTGCAGCCTTTATGGAGAGTTATCCAAGCTAGCAAACCATAGGGGTTTCTGTTTCTTGATGTTTGTATATGTGGTATTGAAAAATAAAGGAGGAAAAAAAATTTGAAACTAGATCCCATCCGGCTCTTCTAATTCTTACCTAAGACATGCCATTCCTACTAACATAGAGAGATTTTGCTGTTTCCATTTACTGGACTTCTGTAGCACTGAGGCATAGCCTTAGCAAATCATCCAGGATGTCATAATGTGGCTGGGTTGTAATATCACCAATTTGTACTCCGAAACCTCAGCAGTACCTGAAGTGTCTGCAAAAATGTAGAAAATCATCTCTGTTGAAGTTGGAGGCCAGTGATCTTAATACAGCTATAAAAGCAAGTTGAAGGTATTTGGGATGGGGGACTGTCTAACTTTGGCATTTAATTGATGTCCTTTTGGTACAATGTCACATCTGGCTATAGGAAACTAACTTGTACAGTCATGGGCAATAGCGAAAGGACTGTTCAGAGAAGGAATTAACCTAGGTGCTGTTAATCTTTCCGACTTCTAGAATAGAATTTACAGTCCTTTTTTGCATATTGAAGTTTTCTAAATCAGAAAGGGGAAAATTAAAGTGGCAGTGAATGGTATTATCTACTGTATCAGAGAGAGGAGAGAAAGAATCCTCTGAATTTGAGAGGGCAGAAGAAGCTTATGTACAAAGCAAGTGCTGAAGTGAAAGAGAAGAGGATCAGCTAATGGTGAAACAATGAAGTTCAGAAATAGTGATACAATAGAGGAGTTGAGAGAAACTTTCTCAGATTGATACCAGTGAACGAGAGGGGACCAAGAAGTTACAGCTGTGTGTGACATTTGGCTGAGACTGGAAAGAAGTGAAAGAAGCATTAGGAGCAAAAGGCAGGATCTGATTAGTGTTGTATGGTTCAGGTAAGAGTATAGGGCTGGAACAAGCTCTATATTTTGGATGACTGAGTCTACAAGGATGCTGGAGAAGACAATGCACCTCTGCCCCATTTTTCAAAATAGGGTTGCTTTCTTGCTAATGCTTGAAAGGATCCAGCTGGCTGGAAGCACCCAGAAAAGGAGCATTTCTGTTTTGATTGGGGATCATTTTCCCTTCTTGTGATTAGCCTTAGCTTTTTCCATTCTAAAGATAACCTAAGTTCAGCATACGATCAGGAGTATGCTATCTCTGGTGAGACCTCTCTTGTTGTAGAGGGTCAGTTCCTACACTGCCTTGCTTCACACCTTGGCCATGGTCATTGGAGCTATTGCATAAGAAAAACTTCTGCATAAAAGCATGCTTCGTAAGAAAAGGCTGTTGAAAAGTCCTATTCTGTTTGGATTCCTCTTCTTTCTTAACTCCCTGACAAAGTTCTACGTGATAGCAGGTTTTTACCTTGATTTGGTAATTTCTAAAATATTCCAAACCGTGGGATATTGTCTAGATACTGTTGATTTAAAAGCAGAAAAAACCCAGGTAAGATTTTGAATTTATACTTCTTTGTGGGATTCAACTTGGATTGTTTATTACAGAGGAGTTACTGATTTTGGGGGAAGAGTATGATGGTGATAGTGGGGGTTAATTCACTTAAATTTTTATTTCATTTCCTCTTTCTAAACAGGAAACTAAGTTTATTTAATTCTCCCATGCATATTTTTGTACATACATTTTTTGTGCTTGATTCTTTATAATGGTTAATGACCTGGAATTTTTATGATGCTATGTATCTATTTATTCAGCAAGGAGATTAGGAATTTAAATTCAACTCCCAGGATCTGTAGGCTGAGGACTGACATATGTCAGAGGCCTGAGGAGAATGGATACAGAAGCTAAGGCAGCCCAGCCCTGAATGGGAAGGGAAGGAGGTCATACACAGTGTCTTTGGGTGTGATTAATTTGCCTCACTTCAGATGTTTCCAGCTTAGCCTCCTCTGTTTAAGCTAATTATGTAAGCTATTGAAATAGTGAAAAGGAAAAGGCATTTCTAAAGCATTACTCATGTGATCTTTTGTGAGATGAGACAAACTGGACCTGCAAGAGAGGATGGTTTCTTTGTAAAATGGAGTTTGAGTTAACCAGAGCATATGTAGACATCTGCATTGTGGAAAGCCACAGCTGGGGCAGGACGTCACCAGTGCGCAGGAGGATGTGCCTGGCACTGGACACTGCTACAAGCAAAAGGAGGAGAAAGGGGCATGGACTCTGCTACCTGGAATCTACCCCCAAAAAATGGTGTAATTAAGTGCTTGGAGGAACATACCTTATCTGAAAAACTGTTGACTTCAAGTTTTGCATGGTCTTTTCATATATATATATTTTTAATCTCGGTTGGGAGTGAGGGAGTTATGTAACAAGCATGTCAGCACACCCACAGCAGCAGAGTGGTGACACAGTTACGGGGTGAGAAGAGCAAACTGAGGATCCTGTTTGCCCAGGAATTTTAAACAAAATGGGCTGTTCCGAGGTGTTAAATTGCAGTCTTGGCAGCTCTAATTTTTCTGTCCTTAATTTTGTGGTAGTCATTGTCTGTCTTGAAAGTGTGGCTTCAGAACTCCTGGAGCTTTGTGTGAGAATCTGTATTGCCTTTTTTCTTCTAAGCTGCTAGATATTACGCTTAGGAAGAAATTTGAAAAATGTGGTTCACAGCATTTTATCCACATACTGTTCTTTCTTAACCATTAAAGATCTTCCATTTGCTTTTTGCCTTAGGAAGTTTGAGGTTGCCTTTATGGATTTGGGGTAGATTGATTTGACTGTATTGTGAGAACTTTTTGATTTAATTACTTAGGCAGAAATCATCTAAATAATTTTAATTTTTTTGCCATGTATAGAGTACCTTTTTGCAATGCTTTTGAGCAGACCATTCGAAACTGAGTGTAACAGAATGCAGATTGGAGATGGCTTGCATTTTTTTGGTACCATAAAGCAGCTGGAAAAATTTTATTTTATCTTTCAATAGAAGAGTAATGGCTATTATGGTGGAGGTGTAGTTTATTTTGGGGTTTCAGTTTTTATTCACTGTGACTGTAGGTGTCTCAGAAGAGTAACTGCAAACAAGAGAATTAGATTTTCTGGTAGTTTTTATGGCCTATGAACATCAAATTACATTTGTTAACCTGCAGTAAAAAACAGTTCTCAGAACACAGGATGTGTTGATGTAATTATTTTCACTGTTTATCTTGTGAAAGGAAAATCCAGACAGACAGATCGATATAACAACTATTAAATGTTTCTGTTCTGGAAGACTTGGGGAATGATGCTAATGCAAAAGCATTCTGATAGTTTCAGAAGTTTATCTGGTTGTAGTGAAAGAGCCAAAGGTAGGGAGGGGAAGTCTGCTAAGAGCTAAATTATGCTACGTTTTTGCATGGTGAGTATCAGAGAAGCTACTCCGGTAACCCTCCCTTTCTGGAGAAAGGTTCTGAAAGCTTTCCTTCAAACAGTCCTGGGTGTCTGTCAGGCCTCAGATGTTCTGGAAAGTGTATGTCTTTGAACTAAAAATTCTTGCCTTGGGCTTTATTAGGCAATGATGTCCGTGGACCACAAAATTGTCTATTCTTTGTCCTTCTGAAATTCTCTTAGGTGTTTATTTAAATTTCTTTCCTAATGATTCCTTACACTTTACTTCCCATTTTCATTGCTTGATGAGCAGGGGGCTGATCTTTTCATGCAGCTGTCCATCATAAGTACCAAGATCTCACTGCTAACAGGTGATAGGTTACTCAAGCTCACAGTTTTCTTTCTGAAGTTAGGATCGTCTTTCCTGTGTGCATAATTTTGATTCAACTACACTGAATGTTACCTGCCATTTTATTGTCTCTTCAGTCTTTTTTAATAAAATCTTCATTTTCTGTAATTTCCCTTTTGATTTATTGCCTTGAGAAATTTAATATATTTGGTGGATGTTGTCAGTGCACTCCTCACCCCTTATTTGGAGCAGGAAGGCTGTATGGCCTAGATGTTTCAGCATGGATATCTCCAGAACTCCACTGGTGACAGCAAGAATTGGAAACATGAGTAGGAAAGAGTAAGTGGTCAATTTTCCCATCAATTATTCACCTGTGCAAGAAGGACCTTTGCTCTTTTGCATACTTAGCATCCTTAAAATCCTTAATGAAGGTCATTGTTGAAAGTCTTTTGAAATTCAAAGGAGAGGAATTGGATTAGCCTTCTCCACTGGCTTGTGGATAGAACTCTAGTAGCCTTGTAAGTCAGAGTATCCTATTACAAAAGCCATGCTGACTCTTTCCAGCTAGATCATATTTGTCCAGAAATCTCCTCATTCTATTTTTCATTGCAGTTTTTATTAGTATGTACAGCACAGTTTTCAAGATTAATGTCTTGCCTGCAGTCTCTTAAAAGTCTGTCACCTTTGCCACCACACAGTCCTTTACTACCAAAATACTCCTAATTGAGAGGTGACATACTGTTGTCTTAGTAATTCACCGATTTCATACTTGAGTTCCTTTAGAATCCCTGGGTTGAGTGCCATCTGGTCCTGGGGAGTTGTTAGCATTTGTTTTGCTGGTTCCTCCTGTATCTGCTCATACAGTCATTGCAATTTCAAACACATCCTTGGAGTTCCCTGCAAAGAGGGATCCTGGCAGGGCAATACTGAGAAATAGTGTAGCAATATTGTAGCAATAATGTGGCAAAACTCAGTGAGATTTTATAGGAGAGAAAAGTGATTTTATTTTGATATAATACTGATTTAATTCCACACTTTCATTCCACTCTCTCACCTGTGTACTTACAAGCACCAAGCTACTTCTGTCCATGCCGTTTAGCATTCAGACACCAAGATGTGTGCATGAAGTAATTGGTCCGGGATTCCTTGCGGTGGTGTGGGAGATGAGGGACTCCAGCTGTGGAGTTCTCATCACAGTCTCTGGATTCTTAGTTTGACAGATGTGTTGTTGGTCTCCGTCTGGTTAGTGGTTAGCCTCTCCATTTTTCTCACCTCTGCATCATTACGAATTAGTTGCAGTCCCTTGTTTTAGGGTTCTTTTCCTGATTTGAGTATCCTGAAACACTAAATGTAAATGTGCTCCAGTCTTACTGGCCTGCTAATCTAGGTGCCATCAACAAATGCCATTATATTCCCTTTTCTGCTGTTTTTCCTGGTGTCTCTGTGCTCAAATTTTATCACTTATTCTCCATTCATACCACTGTTAATACTTCTATCACAGTTCTTTACAGAGGCTGCCCAGCATCTTATACTGTTACCATCACTGCAGTGAATCTGTCTGGTGTATTCTCTAATGCCTTTATCTTCTGTGTGCTCCTTTACTACTCTGGTCATGAGTTGCCTCCCAGAGTTTCTGGCAGGATTTCTGTTCCTCATGTGCTTGAAGATTTATCATTAGTCTCTGCCTGTTGTTCATCACATTTTTTGTTTGTTTTTGCTGCCTTGCTGCACTTTTACATTTGATTTGCCTGAGTGTATGGTCTATTAAGCTATGTTTTTGTATTTGGGTTTGACTTCAGCTTTTTTGAGGGCAACCTCACTCCTACACTGCTGTTCTAACTGTTATAGTTTCCTTCCTTCCTTTCTCGGGTTTTACTTAATAAGAAATATGAACCTGCCTTGTCTTTTCAGTCTTATCACTGCTAGTAATCTCTACAGTGCCTGCATAGATTTAAATTCTTTATCTGCCCCTTTCAGATTCTCTTAACAAGCTTCCTTCTCATGCTTACATTCTCTGAAGCTGGGTGAAACTGTAGGTTTATTTTTCAGCTCCACTGCTCCTGCTGGGAAACTATTGCATACAGGAATTTTCAAAATCTTGAAGCTGAAGAGCCACTCTATATTTAGGACCAAATCAAGGGTTGCATTTTCTTTTGTGGACTTCTTAGCCAGCTGCTCTGTGAAACAGTCATTGATCTAATGCCAAAAAATGTCACATCCTGATATTACGGGATATTTGTGATCTACACTGAAAGGAAGTGAGCTGAAGTTTCCCATTATGATACTCCACTTTCATCATATCACATTAAGTGTTGCTATTCTGAATAGGTGGTAGTACGAACTAAATACCTTCCTGTTTCAATCTGGAATCTAGTCCATGAGGATGCTATTTTAACTGTGGAAATTATAGGTTTATATATTTGAAATAAGGGAAACTGAACATACTTGCAAATATAAGTTATACTTTATTTAGCGTAATCATAGAATTATTTGGGTTGGAAGGGGCCTCTAAAGTTCATCTAGTCCAACCTTCCTGCCATGGACAGGGGCTTCTTTTACTTTCAGGTTACTCAAAGCCCCATCCAACCTGGCCTTAAACACTTCCAGGGAGGGGGCATCCACAGCTTCTCTGGGCAACCTGCTTCAGTGTCTCACCACCCTGATTGTAAAAGACTTCTTCCTTGTGTCCAGTCTAAACCTATCCTCTTTCAGTTTAAAGCTGTTGCACTTCTTCGGGTAAGAAGTCTTTCTCCAACTTTCTTACTAGCCTCCTTTAAGTACTGAAAGGCTGCAATAAGGTTTCCCCAGAGCTTTCTGTTCTCCAGGCTGAAGAACCTCAATGCTCTTGGCCTTTCTTCATAGGAGAGGTGTTCCAGCCCTCTGATAATTTTTGTGGCCATCCTCTGAATCTGTTCTAACAGGTTAATGTCTTTCCTGTGCTGAGGGATCCGTATCTGGATGCAGTACTCCAGGTGAGGTCTCATGAGAGCAGAGTAGAGGGGGAGAATCACTTCCCTTGACCTACTGGCTACTCAATGCAAGTAAGTGGAATAATTTTTATGACTGAAGTGCTGAATAAATAGTTTACCTAAGGAAAAAAAGCAAGGTCAGGTAAGAGGAGAAATTCTTCCTTTGTGTGTTAGAGATGCCTTTACTTAATGTACTAGGCAGTATTGAAAGCCTCTAAAGGTACAATGAAGAAAAAAATGTGAAGCTAGTTCTCTTTAGATGTCCTCAAGCAGGCTATTTCTCATCCATGTGTGTTCCCAAGTACTGGGCATAGTATTCAGGGAGACTTCATCTACTCTGGCAGCTTCCAGAAAATAGTACTGTAACATGCACAGCCTAGCAAAATTTCAGCACTTCTTTTGATGAGCAGTGCTGAGAACAACTCATGTTGAATGTCTTCTGTATTTGCTTCTGACTAAAAGGAAGCAATGGGTGGAGGAGGGTGGTGAATTGGATGAAAGTGGCTATTAAGCAATGTCCTGGAAAGCATACTTCAGAAAATCAAAGAATTTGTCGAAGTCTGAGGACAGAAGATTTGGTGGTTTCTTAAAGACATGCTGTAAGGGCACAAGTACAAGCTGTTTCTTTGGGAAGAAAGATAGCCATAATTGCCACTGCCTAATTAGAAGTTATTCATTAGTCTGAAACTGAAGGAGCCATGCAAAAAGGGGGTACTAGGTCAGCTTTTGAACATGTTTTATAAAAGCGTAGTGCTCGTGTGTAGAGACATTGTTAGAAGGCCTCGGTACAAAACAAGACAGACCTGGCAAAGCTGCAGCAAGAAAACATTCTGTAAATATATTTGTAGCAAGAGAAATAACTAAAGAAAGAAGCTTGTTTGTTAGGCAGAAAGGTTAGAAAGTTACCAACTGATGTTGCTAACGAGGTTGTGAGCACCATTTTTCCTTTACTGATCAAGATTAATTGAGTGCACTAGCACAAGGGCTAAGATGTCAGAACACAGCCTAGCATACATACACCAGTGCTAAAGCTTGGGGTCCTTTCCTAAATACTCTTATGGCAGATAGAAAGTTTACACATATGACTAAAATGGGTTGTTGCTATTAGGGATCTTATCTGAGAATGAACAGAAGAGAACTGAAATTCTGGAAAACTGAAAACGGACCAACTTTGCGCCTGTTTCTGAAGGGAACGGAGTGGAAGGATAGAACAGAACTACAGGCCAAGCAGATTAATTCCTGGAAAAATACTGAAACAAACAGTTTATAAGCATTTGGAAGAAAGTGAGGTGGTAAGCAACAATCAACATGGATTTGTCAAAGATAAGTCATTTTGAATCAGTTTGTTTTCCTTCTCTGACAGAGCAACATGCCTGCTGGATATGGGAGAAGTAGATTTGATGTATCTTGACTGTAGGAAAGCTTTCAATGCTTTACTAGTGCCTCTGTGAACAGGGTGTAAAAATACCATCTAGTTGAAGCTTTGTACAAAGTAGACTTAGAATCAAGTGTAGTGTATGTTTATGTTTGTTTGTTTCCAGCTACAGAGAAATTCCCATTTTTGCAGTAACCTGCTGCAAGTCTGCCACGAATTAATATTAGTGCTGTAAACAATAAGTATTTTTAATTAAAATCTGTCCTGCAAATCATATCAGAGATGGCAGTAGCTCTGTTAGAGAACAGATTTAAAATTGAGTGTGTCTTTTTTTAACACTTTAAAAGCTAAGTGTGAAGTTGGGATGAATAATCAAATACCACATGGGATTTAGTTGCTAACTAAGCAGGTCGGAATAAAATATTTTTGAGGTTGTTGTTGAAAAAATAACTGGGAATGACATCTTGTTGGAAAACATTGCCATTGGCTGTATAAGCAGGGTGGTTACATGCAGCACTCGTCTGGCTCAGAAAATACCGAGTAAGGCATGAAATGAAATGAAATGTGCCCTGAGTAGGGCTTTGGGCTTCAGAAAAAATGTCTGGCTGGTTGAGGACAAGCCAAATGCAAGATCGCCAAGAATGAGCAAAGATCTAGAAAACTTCCATGACATGGCTCATGGCTGTGGCAGTCTGCATCTGCAGTTCTTGATCATGTTATTGAACTCACTATGCTAGTGTTGACTGCCAGTTACAGTAAATCTTGTATATAATCATGGTTTTTATTTTTTCTTTTCATGTAATCTTTGTAAAACTGCATTTAAAAAGAGAGGGAGGAAAGTTCTTATTCTGAAAAGGTTCTTACAGAGATTGCAAAATCTAGTACTTAAAAATTGAGAACAGCCATTTCTCATGGGCGTAAGAGTATTCAGCCTCCATGTATGACCACAGGCTGTCTTTTTAGTTACACAGTTGCATGTTGTTTTCGTCATACAGATTTCTAGTCTCATGTATGGCATATCATGAATGCACACAAAACCGACAAAGGTGTGTGGTCATCCTAATCATACTTCCTATTGCCAGTGTTTGGTTTGGTGCAGTCCAGTGTTTTTATGGTTTGGGTTTTTTTTAACTCATGTGGTTGTACTTGTATGGGGTGCAGCAGGGATCACTTCTGTCAGCATACTGCAAGGCAGTAAAATACTTTTTTTGAGTTTGAGCGGCTCAATATCCAATTGTTCACATTCTCATTCTGTGGTTTTAGTATCAGAAGATACTTAAGGAACTATTGCCTTAATATAGTCAAGGAGATGGAATTAGTTGTACGTTATTGCCATCATAGTTTTCTGTGGTAGCTGGTAGTGTCTGTCAGTTCAGCTATATCAATGGCCTTATTAAAATCAGAATGGTTACCACTTACAGAAGATGAATTAAGTGTGGTAGCTTGTGTTCTTCCTTTTCATGCCATGAATAATATTTCATTACTGTGGTGTAAGGAAATCCATTTGGTTAAATGCTATGCTGATAAAAAGATGGTTACAGTGATGTATATGAACTCATAGGTGAGCAAGGTCTTATTCTTATCTTTCTTCTGCTGATGTAAATCCAGTGTAACCAGAAAGAAGTCCTGGTTGGTATTTTGTATATAGAAACACTGGGTGCTGAAAGACAAGGGCCATTTATTTTGGAAGGTGACTTGCTTGAACTGCATGTTTTGAACTCTGTTTCAGTCTGACTCCCTGCAGAAGAGAGAATTTTTTCTTCTCTCATAAATTTTCTCTTATCTCATAAAATTGTATGATTTATACTTGCACTGTGCTATTCATCCAAGAGAATCTTAAAGTACCTATAGAAATGCAAAGAGTATCAAATTTGCAGATTACCATGAAAGCATACTAGTCTGAGCAGAAATTGAGAACAACCTCTCTATAGCACATAGCTCTGCTGGATGGCCAGATTTTAAAAAACAAGCAAACAAAAAACCCAACCCCCCCCAAAAAAAACAAACAAAAAGACCAACGCACAACCAAACTCACAAACACCCCCCCAAAAGCTTATCTGTTTTCTCTTTGCCCCTTATATGTCAGCCAGTTTCAAACAGGAGCTGTGAAGTGAGAGGCTGTAATTTCTTGTAAAGAGAGAAAAAGGAGCTTAAGGAATACCTTCCCTGTGAAACCTCTTGAAAAGCTCAGGAGTGGCAGCAGTGACAACTGAACAGGCATTCTCCAATATTTTACTCCCTTCTGGAAGGTTGTACTAATGAAAGCTCCTGGCACGTCTGCAATGCAGTCTGGAGTGACTGCAGTTCCCTGTGCAGACTGAGCTAGCTTTAGGCCCTGTTCTTTAGCCACAACAGCACAGGTTTGTACGGCTCCTTGAAGCAGCCTCTGCATTTCTTCCTTCCCAGTAAACTGCCTCTGGTGCAGTGGACCTGAGTCAGGGAACAGGGCCCTGGAGCCCCTTTCTTAGCAAAGGGAATGGAGTGAGCATGCAGTGGAGAAAGTCCACATGGTTTCTGTTGGCAAGAAGAATTAGAAATTATTGTATATTAAACAGTTTCCTTTCATTTCTTTCCC
>NW_010172493.1:37481-61207 GCF_000695765.1 Mesitornis unicolor
CTGCAAACATGCTTAAACTTTCTAAGGATTAAATACTAAGCTTCACTTATTCATGCAGATTGTGCATTAAAGCATTTTAAAGAGCCTGTCAGCTGAGTGGCCTCTAACAAAAGGAACTGTGGCTGTTCTTGTAGGGTAGCTTTGTAGATTGTCCTGCAATAAACAACAGCCGAACAGAAGAGGATAGCATTTGAGTCAATTAGGTTGCTTGATTTTGTCAGCTGGCATATGGTATTTGCAGTCCTTAAATTGGTTTAAAACATAGATCTCCTGCTGTGCTGATAGCTAAATCTGATTATTCAATGATCTGGCTTTTCCTGTAAGATACCAGAATTAAACAAGGCAGCATATTTATTACGACATGTACCAGGACTGCATCAGTGCATCCTTTAATGAGGAATTTGTGAAACCAGCTTTGTGGGATTAAAGAACTCAAGGTGAGGTTTGACTGTTCCAATGTGCCTGGCATTTATGAGGAAGCAATAAATGTGCTTTACGTGCTACCCTAAATTTTACTACAGCTTCACTCAGAAGCAGTAGCAAATATCTTCTTATCAACTGCTGTAGAACAACGTAGTAATTCTTAGTGCAACATTAGAGACAAAACTATGTGCTGCAGTATTTGACTTTCCTGCAGTGTTCATAAAGAAACAGATGATGAGGTTCAGTTCTGGTCTCAGAAAAATTTGCAGATAGACATGGAAAATAGCACATCTGCAATTTAGAATTTGCTTCAGACTCTTTTCCCTCCACTTTATGTTGTGACTCTCCAGTTATAAGTTCATTGAAACTATGCTGATCTTTTCTGTCCCTTTCTTATGTATGGTAGATATTGAGATGGTGTCCATCATAATTTACACCTTACAGATGAAAAACATAACAAAAATTTAGCTGCATAGATCAAAACTCTACAATGCATGGTCTGGTCTCATGAGTTGCTGATCAGTCTCAACCCATTCAAGACAAAAGTAGTAAATCTCAAATGTGGGAAGGAAAAGGATTTAACTAAAGAAAATTCTATTTTCCAAATCAGTTATTGATTATGCCCCTTCACAATATTTGTTTGGTAGTTTAAATTCTTTTAGTGCTAGAGGAGAGTTGTGTGACATTCCTCCCACTTGGTAAACCCAATGCATATCTACATTGGTTTTGGAGATGTCGAGCTTACAGGTCTTGACAGGGTGTGTGTATTGCACTTGTACAGAGGAATGTTTGGTGGGATTGCATAGGATTGACTACTCATTCACACTGCTGTTGTTCTGCACATGTATGACAGCTTCGGTATTGCTGGGGAGCAGTGCATGTACCCGGTGACATGATAGGCTTGAGGGATTGCAAGAAAGCTCCAGTTTAAGCTGCTGGAGCAGATGCCAGGGCAATGAATCCAGCCTTTGCCCTCAAGACCCTTTTCTTACACTTGCAAGTTGCCCTGAGGAAATGAAGCAGTCTGGAGCATAACTAAATGAATTCTCCTGGGGACCTAGATCCAGCCTCTGTAGTGCAGAATAAAAACCATGTGATTCTTCCAGCCTGTTTCTGCATGATACCTAAAGCTTATAGTGTGGGGGCAGGAAGATTTCCAAATGCTAGTTGCACAAGAGTGTACAAGAGATAAAGAAAGCTGCTAGTGATGTTGTTTTTAATGTAATTTTTTTGTGTATGCTCAATGTGCATGATAACTTTTGACTGTTTTTGCTGATTCACAAGAATTTCTTTTCAGAGTTGGTCTTGGCTGATGACCATCAACACTGGAGCTGTGTATCAGAGTTATGTGCTCAAGCTGAAACATTATGGCATTTGTTCCCTACAGTGTCTCTAAAGTTCAAAAAGTAATCCAGGAAGTAATTGCTTCTTCTGCAAGATTTGTACTGTGCTTCTGTACTGTGTGTTAGCACCAGGAAGTTATGACTGTATCTCTTCTTGTGATTCTGTAGTTCAAAGAGATGGACATGAAATTTTATTTCTTCAGTGTACGCACAACAGCAAGCTAATTCTTGTATTAAAGAATGGGATCTGAAAAGTGCACCTGATGTTGATTGCAGCTCTTTTTCTTATCAGATACTTTTAAAACTTGCTTCCCTTTTCTAATATGAAGAAATTGTTTTATGTTGTTGCCCATACCAGTTAGGAGACTTGCCCAATGCTGGTCTCAGTGTTAGAAGGAAAGAGAGGAAGAAACGGTGTAGGAAATAACTTTCCTCCCAAATATAGTTCCCAAAACCTAGAGATACTTGCTGTATGGATGAAACCTACCACTTTAGAGTTTCTGGAGAGGGAGAAGAGAAAATCCAATAATGCAGTGGTTAGGATGTTTGCTGGGAGTGCAGGTTTCTCAGGGTGAAGTCTCTGCGTGTCTGACTGACACCGGTAATGGCTGTCCCACATCCCTGTTAGACTCACCCCAGAATACTTGTTTTCTCTGTTGAAATTCTCACTCTGTGTTGCTCAGATCCCAGCCTTAAGTGCCTAATCTCTGCAAGGAGTGTGTTCACCAGATAAGCAAGTGCTTCACCCAGGAGGTACGGATGTGCCGTATCCAAGCCCAGTGGGCAGCCCAGTTTAACAAGCCCTGCTGGTTGCTGCCGGGTCTGGAACAAAGCCCGGTGCGGAGAGATGAAAAAACCTGGAAAGTGAGACTCTGCAAAAATACATTGATTTTGTAGTCTAATCTGATATCTATTAACTTCAACTGTTTCATTTTAAATGAACAGGGTAAATCAATGATCACCAAGGCTCCTTTCCCGGTTGGGAGTTTGTTAGCTTGTGGACTGTTACTGTAGAGAACCTAAATAGAATTAAAGTGGGCATTTTTTACCTGTATCCATGTGTGATTCCTAGGTGCAGATGGGATTTGGCCCTTACTTCCACACGTTTGATAGCAATTAAAATATTGGGTGCAAGGGATGAAGGTTAGCAAAGACTGTGAACATTCAAAACAAATCCCAATGAAGAACTGTGAACTAGATGACCTGTAATTTGTTAAGTCTTTTTAAGTCCTTCATAAATACGGCGATAAACCTGTTTCTTAACTTCACCTGGTTGTTTCTGTGTTTGTGTGTATATTTTTTTCTCCTGAAAACATTATATTGCAGGAAATGGTAATACTGGTTTGGAAATTGCCATTACAGTCTCAATAAACATAAAGACTTTCTGATAATTACAAGTAAAACCAGAAGAAGAAATGAAATGACAAAAGGAGACTTTCTGGTAGAAGGAATAGCATGTACTCCTCTACTATGATTACAAAGAAGAAATTGAGTTTATGTTGCTTTAAGTCAGCCTAGGAGCCAAACACCATCCATTTACATTTTTAAAGGCTATTTACCAGATGCAATGCATCCAAATGTCTGCTTTCCCATTTCTTTTGTTTGCCATTCTGTAGAAATAATATCCAGTTTTCAAAGGACGAATGTTAGTTTTCTGAAAATCGGCAAAAAGGTCTTAGCTACTCTGACATTTGTTCAATGTGTTTTAATTTATCCACATACTGTTCACTGTAGTTGGTAACACACTCAAGTTACTCATCAGGCAGTGGTGCATTTGCACAAATATCGTGTGGAGGATTTGTGGATGGTAACTGGGGCAGTACTTTAATAATTTAATGCAGTTGCAGTTCCCAGAGTGCCATGTCATGATCTACAGGGTTGATATTTGTCATACAGCGGTGACGTTACAAACAATGAACCAAACTAAATAAGCTAAATTAGCTTAGTGTGTGTTTCTTCCATTCAGGTCTTATTTAGAAGCTTTTCTTTCTTTGGCTGATATCAAAACATTTGCAAAATTATTTTGTTTCGGTGCTGGAGTTTGTTTTCAGTGGTTCAAACATGGATACATTTTTCCTGAAAACAATCTGTAATTTCTTATAGTTTTCTTCCGCTTCCAGCTGAAATATTTAAGTTAAATTTTTCAAATGGACTTTCTAGTTGTGGGCAGGAGAGCATGATGTGCTCAACCTGCAATTGCTGTTCCCACCCCATGGCCTTGATTATTGAGCATATGCAACATCTTATGATTTAAAGGAATGAGAACCTAAGAAGAAGGTGGTCTGTGTGTCTGTCTGGGAACACCAGAACTGAAACATGCAACAAGGTTTTTGTGCCCTGGTGAAAAAAGTGGTTAAGGAGAAAGATCAGAAAAATTAATAAGGTTTTATATGTAATTCTCTCTAAGAGGAATGCTGGCAGGCTGCGGGGGGCATTGGTAGTTGTTGGAGGGGGTTATGGAAGTTCAGTTTTCTTTGTGGAAAAAGACTGGTAGTCAACCCCCATTGCTGCAAAGGTGCTGTTTTTGTTTCTCAGGAACCTTCTGACTTCTCTGAACCTTCTGATATTTCACAAGCACTTACCATACAAAGCATCTCAGACCAAAACCACCTTCTGAGCGTTGTTTCTTTTGAAACCATTCAAGACCAAGTGTTGGCCAAAGTTCTACTGGAGTCCCCTGTTCCCTTATAAAATAAACTAAAAGGAGGCCCTTTGGGGAGCCAGGCCCCTTACACAAGTGCTGGGAGTGGGGCATTTTTCGTGGTGCACTCCAGTTTGGATGATAGAAATACAGGTGTCAGGTTTTCTTTCCAGACACCATGATATATCCTCTCAGCAGCTGTTCATACTAATGTAGTCTTCATTTTCAGGCAGATGTTTTACTTTGTTTACTTGTGTCTTAACAGAAACAAAACCAAGACCACCCAGAATATCTTAATTTACTCTGCAAGACTTCTGCTGTAATTCACACTTCCCACTTACCTTCTAAACTACAGAAAAGCCACACTTAACACTTTTCCAGTTGTCGAAGGGGGCTCCCTGCTTTCATTTAATAACATAGTGTTAAGTACTTGTTCTTTTTGTTTGCTCATGGGACTGTTAATGAACTCATTTTCAGGAGAGTTTGTGTTGACAGGGCTCCTTTTAATTCCCTAGAGCAGTGTGTTAAATATTCAGATTTCCTGATTGCTTTCAATATGTTTGCTTTAGTGATTATGTAGAATTATTCTAATATTCCTGATATAAGGAAGTAAAATTGCATAAAAATAAAGAAAGTGACTGGGTGATAAAGTAGGAGACAGACATCTCTGATGGAAATTCTTATTGCAGCCAATGCTAGCATTAAACTAATATGTGCCTCCAGTCTTGTCAGTTCTGTGCATTCAGATATACCGAGGCAGCTCTGGCTGCCTGAGTATCACTTCATTAAAAGTGAGAGTCAAAAGGCCAAAGCCAGCCTTCAGAAGAGCATGGATTTGGGATCTACACCCCACTGAATTAATAATGAAAGAAGGTATTTTGAAATCTGTATTTCCTCTGATGTAGATACTATTACGCTGCAATTATTTAAAAGAATAAATATATTGATACTGCTTTCGTGGATTTGAAGTAACTCAGATTAGAATAAGAAATACCATTTATTATACAGACATTTTTTTTGTCCTGCTTTTGATGCAAAATATATCCTTTTCATATGTTAACATAGTATGTTTTTTGTACTGTAGTGAATGTTTCAGAGCAGAAGGTGATTGCTCTGACTTTGGAGGTAGGACTGCAGCATTTTAGCTGCTAGTCTACACACCTGCCTTTTAGCCATAGCATTTAGCCTAAAATCGCCTGTCACAGGGGTGAAGTGAGTTATCATGTCTGATTATCTGTAAATCCTATCCATCTTTCTCAGTGCCTCTCATAGAAAAGGTGCTCATCCATTAAACCCACCTGATTTTCCCCTCAAAACCATGAACAGAGTGGATTCCATTCTCTCTCATTTTCATATCTCTTGGCATGCCAAACTTGCCAGTTACTGTGATTCTGCATTACTTTATTGTGATAGCTTCAATTTTCTTTCCCTTCTCTCTCATATTCTCAGTGTTTGCTAAGCCCTGCATTTTAAGCATCTGTCCCACCATCACTGAGACCGAACCGCTCAAGAAAACTTACATGAATTACCCATGTGAAAAGGTTTAATATTGGGAGGACTTGACTAGTAAGTTGTAGGCTCTGTTTGGCTTCAGATCCTAGGTCAAAAACAGCTCAATGTGATTCAGTCCTTGGTTTCCACGATATCTGAGTCAGTTCTGAAAATGTACCTTAGAAGACTTTGGTAATACTTCCTCTGGCCTTTTATTTCATAGCTACTATGTGCACTGGTAATCATGAAAAAATCAGTATAGTAATAAAAAATTAATATGGTACTTTCATCAAGAAAAAGTCTGTATTATTTCATACTGTGACTATTTTGTGATACATAAAAGTCTTTACTTGCTACGTTTATGTCATTTACTGTTGATGAACTTTTGCTTATCTACTGATAGGGAGGGGACTCACCGAGACAATACTGGTGTCAAAAAGAAATAATTTACTGAATTAATAAAGCTTGAATTGCTACCCTAATTTCATAAATTTGCCTTGTGTGTATTAGCCAGGAAGGGTGATTTCTGCCCTCATAATATAACAACGGTGTTCTGGGTTATTACCAGATTTTGGCCTCCTAGACAATCCTGATTAGCTTGAGATACAATTGATCAGACAAAACATACAGACATTTATACTCTTTACGCCCTGAAACAACTTCATCAGGAGTTGACAGTTTTGCCTTGGAAATCAGTGGCTTTTGTCTAGGAGAACAGAAGCTTCATCTAACCTCAGCGTCAGGAGTAGGTTTTAGCAAACCATGTTTGGTTTTTCCAAACTGTGGATCTGCAAGTCCTTCCCACGCCCAGATCTGCACACACAGATATGTGAAAAGCAAAGGGCATAATCTGGTAGAAATTCTGCTGTTGTTGTAGCATATACAAGATGATGACAGTTCTGGCTGAAGTACATTTTTCTAACAGGCAGCATCTGGCTTTTAGTATTAAAAGTAACCCTGTGAGTAAAATTCAGACTATTCACAATGTGTTATCATAAGACTATTTTTCAGCAACATTTGTCTTTTAGGCACTGGCTGGAGTGATTCATTGCTAATGATAAACATTTTGCCTCTTTTGCTGAATCCATTGTTTTAATTCTAGAAATGAATCAATGAGAACAGAGCTTTCTATTTACAGCTTGCCCAGCTCAGGTTAATGAGCCAAAACAAAAATATACACAGTATTGGCTGTGAAATAATAGATCATTTGCTTTGAACAGAAAGCACTCTTCTCAGAAGCAAAAGAGTTGTTTTTGCTAATCAGATACTTTTATTTTTCTAATAGAAAAGCTTTAATATAATCTTAAGTCCCAGAATCAGGTATATACTAATTTGGGAATGAGATGAAAAATAGACATATGAGCTATGTATTTTGGAGGACAGTGTGTGCTCCATATTCTGTCCTTATTTGCCTCACTTAAAAAAAAAAAAAAGAAAAAAAAAAGCATTATGCAACATAAAAGAAGATACTGTTGTTCTTTTGCTTCCTAATGCCTGCTAGTTTTAGGAAGGAAGAGAGCATCAGTATCTATCCTTAGGTTACAATTCTGAGTCTCTTTATTCTGATCTTTGAAAATAATTTTGTAACATTATTTGGTGGGGGTTTTTGTGTGTGGGGGTTGTCTGAAGGTGCAAGATCCTTCATCAGTCAGTTTTGAAGCACTGCGTTTCAAACAACTCACAGCTGACTTTGGATGCCCTGTCACTGGAAGTGTTCAAGACCAGGTTGGATGAAGCTTTGAGCAACCTGATCTAGTGAAAGATGTCCCTGCCCATGGCAGAGGTGGTTGGACTGGATATCTTTAAAGATCCCTTCCAACACAAACCATTCTATGACTTACTTGAAATATATAGCTCCTGTCCATTCATGTCAGTTTGTGTGAACCTCCCATCTTAATTTAACATTCAGTACTCCTGTAATACATTTTCAAAGTAGTCTCAGGTTGACCTTTCTTATGGGACATTATAGACCATCACTTCTGTTTACCAGTACTTTAACATAGAGATACAGGTTAAGCATTTTAACAGTAGTTGCTGTCTTCTCATTGATACCTCTGCTCAAAGGACATTATCCATAGCTTTGTGCTCTCATTAAGGCTGCCCTCTTCATGCAGTTAAGCAGTTGAAACTAAAAGTAAGGAAATGCATGTAGAATAATTCTGTACACAACAAATAAGTACAGCATCACCAATTGTGACTTACTGTTTAATCTACATCTTAGTCTAAATAAGGTATTTAGAAGTCTTGTTCTTCATTATGGCTGTTACCACAGTGAAGAGCTAATCTCTGCTGGAGATTGCATTGCAAAATAGGGGAGGGGGAAGGAATAGGAAGAGGTGTGTGTGCATGTGGGAGTGCTATTACATTTCTGGGTCATGTATGTGTCTACACCTGAAATACCATTGATCAGCTTACATTAAGCTTCGGAGGAAAAAGTTTATGTCAGTATCTCCAAAAAATTCTCTAGGGACTTGCAGTAAGTTGCATTATGTTGCCATTAGTAAGACTGGAGAGAATTATTCACTTTCTCCTCATTCATCTTTTTTAGACTTCTGTCAGGAAGTGAACTGCAAACAGGATTTTCACATTGCCAGCAGTTTTTAAAATAGCTGCCTTTTCTGTCCTCTTTTGATTTTAAAGGAAATCAGTCTTTGAGATGTCTTAGATTTTTTTTTTTAATTTAAATTCAGCATTATAAATAGTACTCCAGTATGAGTTAATGCTTTAGTATCTGCCTTTCATCAGCTCCTTACCTTGCTTAGAAATAGCAAAACTGAATTTACCATATCATGAATGCCAAATGTTGCAGACTTGATACTGAGGGCTGAGCACTTCCAGGTGCTGTGTTAGCAGCACCTTGTAATAACAGAAGAGTTTTTAACTGGACGTTATTATCAAGAACTGCTTAATAGAGTTACAGGAAAATGAAGAAATGAAGGTGTCCCGTGTCCTTACAAGTAAGCTTGTGGTAGGTGTGAGCTTCATGATGAATCACGGGCAGAGGACTGTAGAGGCAAGGGGACTTCTGGGTTGATCATACCACATAATTATATAACGTAGCCTGTGGTCATGATGCTTTTCTCCTTGTGGTTTTATGGATGAGTCATCAGTTGCAAGTGTGAAAATCAGATACTTGCCTGAAAAGCTAGGGACAATTTAACTAAAAAAAAGAAAAGGCACCTGATCTTCAGTTTTTTAGCTTAGCTCTCCCCCAGCATAGATTATTTGCATTTCTGTGCATGACTACAGCTCCACAGGCTTACCAAAATATAAATTATTAACAAAAGCATAACATGGTTATGGTAACTGACATTTAGTTTTTCCTTGCTCTTGACTACATTAATATCTAGGCTAGAAAATTATGGTGCTTCGCGTTAGCTGGCTTTCTAAACTAATAATCCTCTGTGTTGTGCTTTGCAAAGTGAAACAGCTTCATTAGGGGATTAAGTGCTGCTGCCCAGAACAACTTGACCTGGTGGTTAGAGCACTTTCCTGAGGAAAGGGAAATATTTCCTTTGACCATTAGAATATTGCTTGGCTACTACCTTTTGGTGATTAAAAAGAAGTACTCTTTTATTTCTTTTTCCTTATGGAAAAGCTTTGTCTTGTGGATGAATGCTTGGAGTGAAGCATTTAAGACTGACAGAAGTAGTATTCAAGGTACATCCTTCCTGCAAGTTCTTCATGTTTCCTGTTAATTGCTCAGGTACTCCCCTGAGTGCACTTAGTTGTTTCAGACCCTGTTCCTGGGAGATCTGGTGGAGTACTGCAGAGACTCACATAGAGACTTCCACTCTTCCTACTCTGGAAGATGCATGCCTCGTTAGTCTTGGCCAAGGTTTTGAGTACACCAGAGGTTATTGAGTTTTTACTTGAGTGCACCAGAGGTTATTTCTTTATGCACAGTTTTTGCCTGCCTACTGCTAGCTTTTTTCTTGTATGCAGTTTTCACTCCCCAGGTCGCATCAGTAATTTCTTGTTTCCTTTGTCCCTAAAGGTGTAATCACCAAAAACTGTACTGAAGTCAAACCTGGCTGGTTCTGTGATATGGGAAGCACAGCACGGGTCTTGGGAACACTCTAAGGGTGGTATTTCTGTGAGTTGCCTGTAGGTACCCAGGAACATACAGATTCACAGTTTCTACCTGCCAGTTCAATACCTGGGAAAAATAAATCATTGCAACTAGGCATTGTACACTTTGAACTGTATTTTTGTTCATAAAAGTTAGAAATATTTTCACTACATTAGAATTACACTATTATAGTTTAGATCTCTATCTCCTCCGTGCAAATTTTCTGCAAAGATCTGTAAAGGAAGTAGTATACTTGTTTTTAACATCCTAAAGTTGAGAAATATCTAATATATTGCTCTGGTTTTCCATTTAAGGAAAATGTGACATCACGACAAATAAATACCACAAAAATATGTTAGATTTCCTCTGTTCCTCTGAGTAGTACCTGACCTTTACTTGGTGCATAATTTTGTATTCTTGCAGCATTGAAATAATGTATTTGGGGTTTTGGATTTGGTGTTACTAATGCCAAAGTCCAAGTTGGATTCAAATAATTGTGGTTTGAAAAGAAGGAAAAAAAGAAGTTGGAGGTAATTAATTGCCATTTACATTTGTGACCCTTACATATGTCTTACTGCACTGACTCTTGCAGTCTGCAGTAGCTTATTTCTTTTTGTGGGAAGTCTTGCTGTTTGCTGAAAGCAGGAGCTGGAAACCTGTTCCTAAGCAGTAATTATATCCCACAAATTCATCCAGCACCATTTATCCAGCTTTAATTTAACAACTGTGTACCTATGTCATCTTTCATTACCCAGGAAAAAAATTGCTACCTGGCCTCAGTTCAGCACTGCTCAGTCCTTCTGCTGCCCTTTGAAACTCAAGGGTGGCTGCAGCAAGCTCCATTCTTTCTCTTCCCAGATACACTGCACAGAGGAGCATCAGAAGATACCTGTCTTCTCATCAGTCCTGAAAAAAAAACAAAGAGAAGACACATCCACTCAGTCCCCTAAAGTTCCTAAAGATTTCTCTCTCCAAACTTCTGTAACCAAAAAGTTCCTCTTTCTTCTAAAGCAAGGGAGAACTATGTCTACTTCTGAATTTTTATTTACTGCTGTAGTGTCGGAAGTGATGGAAGTGGTCAGTCAGCGGGAAGTTTTCACTGGCAAGAACTTGAATCATGTATTTGTTCTGGAGCTTCTCATGTCACTGAGGGCCTGGCTCCACCAGGACCTAAAGTGGAGGCACCCATAAGAGACGACAGCTGCTCATTGCTGAGCATTTACATGATCTCTGAAGATGTTGCCTGGAAACATGCTGTTGTGTTATTCTGCAGTTATACTGTAAAAGATGCACAACTTATCTACTTCCATGCAGGACTATGCTGTGGAAATGTAGCAGTTCTTGCAATAATGGATCATTTGAAAAGCTCATCAGTAATGGGATGACTTACTGCTGATTGAGAGCCAGCTTTCAGCTCACTGAGCCTTGAGCAAGGATGAACAATGTGGGTCCCTAGGTGCAAGCATGCTGCCTGTTCAGACTGCCTCTGCTCATGGAGTGACATCAAGTAAAAATTTTTGGTGTTATTTCTAATTTCCCAACTCCTTTTCTGGATCTTTCTGCTTTGTACCTATCTATCACATTGAGGGCTAGAGTAAATAATTAAAAAAAACACTAATCTACTTATTATAATTTCTAAGACTGGTACTTTCAAATACAGGGTATCTCTAGAACCAGCACAAAATGTTTCAATTGCTGTCAGGATTGGTGCAAAGCTGAAATTCTCTCTACGCAGTTGTTAGTCCAGCTGAAGGCCCAGTAGCAACCGTGTTGCAACTGGCACCCTATTTGTTGCAATCAGTACATTGTATGCCATTCTCTTAAACATCGATTGCATGATCTGCATTCTCTAAACAAACCCTCTTGCTATTTATTGCCTGTGCAGATGTATGTGAGGCTGATGGGCAGATTGGACTCTCCCTGTATTTCTACATCTGATCTTAAATAGTCTGACAAGCCCTACATGGGCTATTTTCTCTGTCCTGAATTTCTCACCAAGTGAGTATATTTTAAAATACATCCCCAGTCTTGTAACCTTCCTTTCTGTGTCATTGGAAGCATTTCTTTTTCCAAAGCTCAGGTCCATTAGTCAGTTTGCCTAGCAGGCCATGAAGAGCCATTATTACTTTAAAACGCCATCAGCTTTTCACTCTGAAATCAGATGACAGTGTCAGTACCATGGTTTATTTGGCCCGTGATTAGACAGGAATGCAAATTTAGTGGGACACTTAGTGAGGGGGTAGGAAAAGGTTTGTGTGGATAAAAGCCAGAAAAAGAACCTTTTGAAAGTTGCTCAATAACACAGTTTTCTCCTAAACTGAAGAGCTGTCACTTTCTGTATGTGAATTTTTTTAATATGCAAAAACCAGGTGTGGCTATAAGGAGAGTTATAAGACATTTTAAGATGCTTTGATCAAAATTTAGTAGGCAGAGAAGGACAACAGAGTTTTTTCAAAATTGATGTTTGACTTTTAATGTGTGTTTACTATTAGATACATATTTGTGCATTAACTGAATGATAAAAATTCAGCAATGACCTTATTAGATAATCAGATCTGAATGCAGCTATATACATTTTCTGTATGTTTGCCAAAATTAAATATATTGATAAGGAAAATAGCAACATAGATTGAATGTGCTTGTCTCAGCTACCTGCTGTTCTTCATTTGAAAAGGCCTGGTGGCAGCCTAGCTTGACTGGTTGACAGCCTTTGAAGAGATTTCCATCTGAAGTTTCTGGTGGTGGTATTTTTTTTCTTTTGTTTGGAGGTAGGGGAGAACACCTGTAGACTAATATACTATGAACATATGAAAAACTATGGTTTTGGGATTTTCTGATTTGAGATTATGTTTTTGTAAAAGATCAGGGATTAATGCACAAGAAACTTGAGATGTTGAATAGGATAAAACAGTGTTTGCCCTGCATGAATTACAACAGGGAATATTGTCCTCCTGTTCCAGCAGGCAAAGGGAGGTACAGAGGCAGAAGAAAATAAAGGAAGGGATGATTCATCTCACCTAACACTAACTGACTCAAGTTCAGTGTCTAGTCTAAGATAATTGTTTAGAGATAGGTAGATATTTCCACTGGGCAATTCACTTCCTTTCGAAATAGGCTGATACAGCCAATGCAATTAATTACCTTTTCAGGTTTGTTGTGTTCCATTTACTAGGCTCCATCTTCAAACAAGAAGCTGAAACCTTCCTTGACTTGTGTGATTTTTTTTTCTTTAAAGTTCCAGCCTTTTAAGTTCTAAACCTTTCATTCTGTATAAACAACTCTTGCCATGAACCCCTCTGCCCCCCAGACCCCAAAATACCCTGCCCCACACTCTCCTGTAAGGTCTTACAAGTAGTGAAAATACTAAGGAAATCTTGACATCTATGGTTGTATTGTTATTTAAGCCCTGTAGGAACTGGATGCTTAAAATAGCATATTGGTCCTCTAATAGGGAGTAATCTGAGTGTAACTGCCATCTCTCTCTATTTGATGGTAGGCTTGAGGTTTTTTGGGGTGTAGGAGAGCTGCAGGGAGAGAAAAAGGTATCTCCATAGGCAGAGGTGCAAATGCAGTACTGGCTTACTGCATGCTCTTAAGTCACTTTTTTAGTCATATTATTCACCTTCATCCAGAAATCTTAGCCTCACCTCCTGTTTTTGAAGGCCAGGGATGAGTTTTCAACCTCCATCATGATGAGCTGCAAAACTGGCACAAAGACTGAAAGATCCTGGCCAGTTTATGTGGTGTGCCAGTACTCTCTCCATTTGCCTGATGCTACAGAGAGAAATTTCATCATTATCACCAAACCAAGCTCATGCATCAGTTGTCTACAAAATAGTATTTGACATGAGCAAGGGTTTTCAAAGCCTACAAACTGTTACCTGGCCATACCATCTCCTTTCCTTTGTTGAGTCCAAGTCTTGGACACTATATAGCTGTCATTTCAAACTGCTTCAGTAATTCTGCATCACCTGCATGAAACAAGGCAGTTACCTGCTAAGATGCCATCTTACAGCAATCTCCCCAACAGTGCCATCTTTCCGAAAAGGTCTCATCCATACTCTACATACAGTCAATATGGCAGATTATGGGTTCCTCAAACAGGTCTCTTGTGGCAAAAGACTGTCTGGAGGCTAATACCAGGCTACCAGGAAATTGCTTCTCAAAGCTTGTCAGCTCAGTATGAGTAATTGTATAGAGAGGCTTGGGTTGAAAGGTCTGGAGGTAAATTTGCTCTGGTGCTGCTGCATCCCTTGAGGTAAAGCTTGCAGCCATGCTGAAGGCCAAGAAAGATAAAAGGAAGCTCATACAGAATCAATTATCGTGATCCAGTCATCTCATATACACATGCTTGACTCATCATTGTACATCTTCATCACAGATCAAGCTCTTGTTGCAGACTGGCATTAGTGACCTGAAAGTATTAAAAAAAAATAGGAAAAATATGCTGGAGAATTGAATATTAATTGTCACAATTATGCATATTATTTTGGCTGATTATGTGGAGGTAAGAGGACTGTGTGGAACATGCTAGGAAAGAAATAGTGAATTAAACTATAAACAGAATTTCAATAAAGTATTTCTAAGATAGCATGTGTAGTAAAGAAGGAGGAATCAAGAGCTGCTTCCAAAGAGCAGTACTGCGGATTAAGGCGAGGGGCTCTGCTGGATGTCTGGGACATCCTGGGTCATCTAAGCCCTAAGAAAGGGGATGAGCTGGAATCAAACTCCAAGAATTATGTGCTTAACCTTTTTTCCTCTGCTTTTTGAGTGCTTTGGAGGAGAATGAACAATGTTGATTTAGAAGGAAGCTGCCATTTTAAACTGTTTAATCAGTCACTGGTAACAACTAAGCAAGTCTTACAGTTAGGTTTGTCATAAATTCCCCCAAGAATTGTAGAGGTGCAAGGTGGTAAGACAATTCTTATTGGAAGTATGACATCTAAACTATAGAGTTACACAGAATTCCCAGCAGCAGTAAGCAAAAGAACACAGATGATATTTCTGTGAACCCTCATGGCACTCGCATTGATGGTATCATGGTATATGGGTTAATTTCTCCTGAGGTCAGATTTTTTCTCCATCTTCCCCTTGCTCTGCCTGCTGGGCTATGGGATGTATTTGAAAGAGGAGCACAACTTACTCTGCTCCTGAATTTAATGCAAAATCTCCTGAAAGAGAGGCAGAGTTTCTTTTTTTTCCCTTCTTGAAAAAAGCGTCTTCTAGCAAAGATGACCTTGAATGCTTTTGAACATTCCTCTCTTACATGCTAATGTGGAGTTCTGCATCCCTTATTCAAATCTCAGTGTGTCTAATGTGGTAAAGATAATTAAAAATAAGTAGCATTGCAAAGATTTGACATCAGTCAGAGGAACGGCTCTTCTTAAGTTAGTCTTGTATATCAGTGCCTATATGTGTCACGTTGTCCCCACATTGAAATAAACCACAATTTTATTAAATATGACTTCTTTGTCAGAGTGGTATGTTTTGAACAGTTATCTCAATTCATGTGTCTCTTTTTTATTGGTGAAAATTTTGCTATTTCTAGAGTTGAATGAGAAAGACCATGAGCTTGCCAAGTAATTATTTTTTCTTTTCTTTTCTTTTCTTTTCTGCATGCACGAATCTGAAAGTTGTTCCCCTCAGCAGCTGTCATTTGGCTCGCTTGTGTGTACGCATCTTGAATGACAGTCTGCAGTATTGAAATGTTTAACTGAAGGCTGTAGCTCCATCTTGTACTCATGGGGAACATAAAAACCATCATTGTATGGTTTTACTCCCTTCCAGATATCAGAGTGCTGAATGACTAGCTATAACAAGGGCCGTGGTAATTCTCTTCTAAATCTAAACTCCCTCTACCCAAAAAAACCCCACCCTAAAGCCCTATAAGTGCACAAATGGTAGAAGCTGCCCTGTGCAGTGAGGAACCTTCTTGTTTTGCATGGACAAAACATCTATTGACAGAATAGCAGCAGTTCCTGTACTACTGTAGAGCTTGACAAATGGTGTGGTTGTTTGATGTTGGGAACAACTCTGGAGCTGTTGGCTAACGTGTCTTCTGTCCTTATTACATTTTGAGTAGTTCAGTTTCCAAGGCAACTGCTCATGTCAGCATACAGATGTGCTTAAAGCTGTGGGAAAACATATCCCAACAAATCCTGAATTTAGTGACAAAGCATAAAGGACTAACTCTGTCCTTCTTTCCAACATCTGCAGAGAATTCAAGATTTGCTGTGATCCACGTTAATACAGAGATTTACCAGAGGAGTGATTGGGATGAATGTCTAAGTGAGGCATGGTATTTACTGAAGGAAATACATATTTCTGATTACATCTTTTTATTGAGAGGACCAGAAGGTGAATAATAAAGAGACTGTAACCATTGTTGTTAAGGAATTGTTGTGGTGAGCTTTTGTCTTGGTCTTGGTTTAGTCTTTCCGTTGGAAAAAGAAGAATGTATTGCTGTAGAGCAGCACATTGTGAACACAATACACAGCGCCGTGGAAGTTGCAGTACTTGCTGATGGTGCTTTTGCTGAACCTATATTTCTCAGTCAAGTTGGTCACTTTCTGAGCTAACTGGGACTGCTTTCTTGAGGGAGTAGAATAAGGCAAATAAGCATCCTAAAACTGCTGAGCTCGTGAGCTGTTACCATAATGGCTTCAGTTCAAAACTGCAATGGGGTACTAAATAAGTACTGTTTTCAGTGCTTTGTGAACCAATAGGAGGACTTCGTCCATAACGGAGCACAGTGGTTATCTACTAAAGAAAATATGAGAAATTATCCATGGGTGCAGAAATTAAAAGTTCAGAAAGATCTCTTATGGTCACCTACCCTGATCTGCCATGTAGAGCAGAACAAAGGGGTTTAATGTTCTCATTTTGGCTCCCAGGCTTGTAGCTGTATTTGAATAGCATCTGCTATAGCATAAACACTGATATTTAAAAAGTTCCCAGTGACTGAAAAATCTACCATGACCCTTGGTAGTTACTGTAAGTGGCTTAATATTTTCCTTTGTTGAGAAATATGGTGCACATTTTGATCTGAATTTATCCAGCTCCAACTGCCAGTAATTTGCCTTGATTAGGTCTTTGGAATTCCGAAATAACTAAGTTTCTGTTTCCTGTGTAGCTGCTTTCTCTGTAGTCCTTTTTACCTTCTCTTTGACACGGTGAATGGATAGGTCTCTATGAATGTTGTAGTGAAGCGATATGTGCTGATCCCTCAGTTGTTCTACTCACTATTCTCTAAACTCTCCAACTTACTGCCACTGTCCTAGAGAAGACAACGTTCCAGAAACATCTGTGTTAGCCTGGAACACAGAAATGGCATTGCCTCTACACCAAGGAACAATAAAAATACTGTTGAAGAAGTGGAGAGTTTACATTAAGTTATTATTTTTGTGGTGATTATTTTCTGAGACTTTTCCAGTTCATATTCATAAAGAATTTTTCTGCTGTAAATACAAGTAAGTACCCTTTGAAATGGATCACAACAGCCACTTGCAGACTCAGGCTTCAAGACTGTAACTGATCACGGAGAATTTTCATTTTGCGGGAGATTCTGAATGTCAGAGTTTTGTGCTTAATTGGGACAAAATATCAATCTTGTTTGAGGATGGAGCACTTCAAAAACATTGGCACTGTTTTTATTTAAAATATTGATGAAATGCCTATGTTCTCACAAAACATTTTAATTAAACCAAATCCTCATTTCCCAATGAGAAAAATTCCAATGTTTTTTCAGGCTGTTTTACACAAGAGCACAAAACGTTGAGTTAAAATCCACTTGTTACAATAGGAATTAATTTTTGCATGCATGACAGAATTGGATTTTGGGTACTTAATGAGAATCTCTTTATCATGCATAAAAAATAAACCATTCAGTTGCAAACTTGTTGGCTTGTAAACCTAATATGACCAGGTTAGTGTTTTCCTGTCTGTTTTGCACCTCTATCTTAAGTCCGTTACCAAATTGAGTAAGATAACTGAGCCCCTTTGGTTAGGAGTCTTACACTAATAAAATGAATTTTCCTGAAAACATACACCAATGTGTTTTGTCATGTTTTAGTCAAGTGGTGCCAATGTAGCTCGGCATTGGCACTGAGATTGCTGGCTCGCATTCAAGGTGTAGGAGCTCTTTGCTCTCAAAGTGGGAATCAGAAATACTTGGGTTTGGGGATAATTTTATTGAAAAGGCAACAGCCAGCAACAGTTTTCTATGAGGTTTAGAAGGGGCTGTTCTGGAAGCTTAAAGCAGCTTTAGGCTTGAATTTTAACTATTTCAACACAAATTAAATTGAACAGCTAGGATTTTATAACACGAATCCAAACTGTGCTACCATTCGACTTTGGCATGTAACCACTGATGATAACCCTGTCTAGTCATGTTGTCCAGTATAACAAGATCCATGCCAGAACAGCTTCCTGGAAAACTTTTGCAAGGGAACAGTTTCAGTGCCAGGAGCATACTATTTCTCATAGCTTAAGAGTTATTCAAGTGGCAGGAGTCTCTGCTTGTGTTCACTGAAGTCCTCTGTGAAGATAGGAAATTTTCATTATCCTACTTCTTTGTAGATACTCAAAGATGTTTCTGCCTGCATTTGTTTAGCACATCTGCTGAGAAACTCTAATATCACCAAGCATCAAGCATCTGCTTCCTGTGCTCTTCTCCAGGCCACAGAAGGAGCAAAACTATGAACTGCAGCTGAAATTTTTCAGTGTTTAGGAGCAATCTCCAAGAGTGTTTTGTCATTACGTGTAGATCAAGTTACTTTATTATAACTGCAAACTGCTGTTGAGGACTTCTGACGTTCTTTAAACCTCCCTTGCCTATGTAATAAGGAGATCATATGGTGACTTGTTTCCTGTGTAGTTGTGAAGACTTGATTATTTATTTTTCAGTCTATATCTTAAATTTTTAATTTTGCAAAGGGAAAATAATAGGCTGAACCACCCAATGGACTAATCTGTAGTTAGACTAGGTTAAATACATCCACTCAGAAATAAAAAATGTGCCTTTTGATGACAAACCAAGGATTTACTCATGTATTATTTTAGTTTTTTCTGTTAAAAGATGTTTATTTGCATGTGATTTTGCTGTGCATTAATAAGATCCAGCTCTTCTACTTGCATGTTTCAGAGGTCGGGCTATTCCAGCACCACCTTTGCGTTGTTTTGCTGGAAATTCTTTTCCTTCTCAGCACGCTCTTTGATTGATTAAACTTTCACTGAAATTATTTTTCATATGCCCATAGTGGCAGCAATTTATATTTTTTTTTATGATGTTACTCTTAAAGCTTGAAACAACATGTCAAATTGCAAGGTTTGGATTTTTGGTGTCTTGGAAAGAAGGTATATGAGGTGATGGTGTAAAGTGCTGTGCAGGAGAGTATTCTTCCAGACTTGTACGTCAAGTAGCTGCTACCATTGATTGTTAACATGCTGCTGTGATTCAGTGCTGTCCTTTGGAAAACCAAACTGTGGCTTTGGGGTGCTTCTAAATATCCTGCTTGTCAAAGAGCATGAGGCAGAACTGGTTGCCGCTTTTCTTTGAAGGCATACATAGGATTTGGAGCAACTGGTATTCTGAGTTTAGATCAGAAGCAGAAAGTTTCCTTTGACAGGACTTTTGGAGATGTGCAGAACTGGGAATGGCACCCAAATTGGACATGTAGCTGTTCTTTAGCCACACAAGTGGCAGGGCTTTGGAGTGAGTCGAAATGCAGGCAGTGTGGCAACAGAATAATCATAATTAGAAGCTCCTTGGAACAGAACTGCAGCTCTGGGTTAATCCGTTCGGCTTCTTAATGTTCTTGCCAGCTACAGTGAACACTCTTGCAGATTAGCCCTGCTGCAGCTTTCTGCACTGGCAGCATCTGCTTGTCAAGCTGGTGTTCAGAGTCTTGCTCTGGTAAAAAGCGCAAGTCATTTGTGTGTACAGTGCTTAGAGAGACACTAAGGAGGGCCACAGTTTGTGGAAGTCTTACAGACCTCACATCAGATGGACTAGTTTAATAGATAGCCACCCAGTACTGCTCAACACCCAGGGTGAGGATTTGGGGTTAGTGATATTAAACTTAAGTTGCTCAGTAGTCATTACTCCAATATTTTTTATATTTAAAATCTACTGCATTTAGTTTTATTTTTTTAATTAAATCTGTCACATTTTTATCATAATTTTGGGAACTCTGTGTATTAAGTTTTTCTAGGTATTATTTCTGTCATATAAGGTCTTTTTAGACTTCAGAACTAGAGCAGTTGCAGCTGTAAAAGTGATGGCTATGGCTGTACCCTGAGTTATGCAGGGGGTTGCAGTAGTTGATCATAAGCTACCCTTGTGCATCTGTTTTGAGCCAGTGCCGTGTTTTAGAGCTTTCGAGTCTTCCAGTTCATCCATAGTCTCTTGTTCTGACTGTGGACAGTGGATGTATAGAAGTCCCAGCAGGGTATTAGTTTTTCAAATGTAGGATAAGTGTGGCATCTGCTAAAATACCGTCTAATTTTTACCTTGTCACATGTTATCTGTTTGTATTAGTGGCCACTGTTGACTCCCCTAGAAAAAAACATGATTTGAGATCAACAGAAATAATAGTATTTTTCAAGTATCCATAAACTGGAGCTGACTGGTATACTTTGCAGTATTTTTTAAGGCTTCTTCCTGGGAGCTTAGTGTTTTGAATTGATTTTGAAAGGTGCTATTAGAGAGTAATCACTAGTGGAAGTTCCAAGTAAAATGAAAGTTTCAGTTATACAGGCTTCTTGTAGGAGGTAGAGCTGTGGAGGAGGGATGGCTGTATTGGTAATTAGTATTTTTGAAAGAATGTATAAAAATAGATAAAATGCTTTACAAAGTCACATGCAGTGAATTTTGTAGCATTTGAAAGAAACATAGGCTGCATACACCACACCAGTACTTTATTTAAATGTAAGCTTCAACTTTAATCCTGATAATGCAGGGATTCTTATAAAATGATGATGGGAGATACACAGCATTAATCAGAGAGACATATAAGTAGGATATTGAACTCAGGATGGTTAATTCTGTGACTGAGAGGGTCACCTGAGTGTCATCTGAAGGTTGTCCTAGGACAGACCTAACAAAATTTCAAAAAAAGTAGAAAGTCTAGGGGAGAGACAGAACAGGAAGGATTCTGTGCAGAGATGCTGACAAGTTTTAGGTGGAAGTGAGCAGGTAACAGGAGAATAAAAGAACTGGAAGAAGGCCTTTAATAGGGATTTTGCTTTGAGGTAACACAATAATCCAAGCTGAGGACCTTCAGCTCTGTGATATTTCTGTGTGCAGAGGATTTGTCTCCGAGGTGGCAAGTTTTTAAGGAATGGATGTAGGACTAATGAAGGCTGAAACAATTTAGTTTGGATCCCAGAAGTCAGAAGTTCATACGGGGCCAAGATTAAATGAAAGCTAAGCCTGGAGTATGGATGGTTTCAAGATTTTAAAGATTTTTAGATTATATGAATTGGAGTCACTAGGAGGAGGTTCTATACCAACAATTATACTGAGAAGTGAGAGATTATTTTCACCACAGGCATGTTTCATTACCATCACCCTTGAAGCTACAGTAAAGAATGGTAACAGGCAATTAAAAGGCAAACCTTTCAAAATAAAATTATTTGCCTCTGCATTGATTAAAAAAAGAAGAGTAACCATTCCTGGCGCCCATCTGCCTTTATTTTCTTTATCTTTTTCCCGCTTTATCATTTTCTTCAATAGAAATATCATTCTCCACATCTTTTTGTAGGTCCTAGTGCTTTTGCAGGTTTTTTGAATGTAGAATGAGTTTCCAGAAAGGGAGGAGCCGTGCCTTCTTGGTGGTGCTAGCAAAACAAAAAATATTTTCAGTAATTTTCTAAGACATTCCAAAAGTTACTTATCAAAGTGTATCTTGTCTGCATTGGCTACCTTCTTTATATGAGACAAAGCTTATTGTTTATATTCCTCAGTCTATACATGTGCTTGGCTTAGTTTTGAGATAGGTGAAACCTTAGGTGTTTTCACCTGTTCTTTGACAGATCTTGACGTTCATTCTAGAAACACATGAAGTACATTTACCAAGCTATTGATGATTTCAGTTTACTGCTTCAATCAGCATTCATTCATCTTCTGTGGAGCACTGATGAAAAGTCAGTCCATGGCAAAGTGAGAACAGCTTCCTGGCTTTAATGAGAAATAGCAGTGTGAGTCCAGGTCTTGTTTTGTTTTCAGTTTTCCTTGTGCTTTAGAGGATCAAGAAACATTTCCTATAAAAAGTGTTTGCCTCCAGAAAGCAGTGCTGTAGATAAAGCACCAGACCGAGCAGAATATGGGAAACTTCTAGACACAAGCTTCCTTAATAAATCAGTTTGTCTTTCTGTTTCCTGAGTGACATATTGTGTATATATAGGTAAGCTTTACATACCAAGGGCCTGCCCTATCTATTCCTATCAGAAATTAAAATACTGTCAATATATAAATACAATTAATACATTTCTGGTTCAATGCAGTTCTAGATTTGGGATTTTTTTTCCTTTTGTACTATATGGGCTTGTTGCCCCAAACTGACATGTAATAAGTTTGTAAATTTTTCTCGAGTAATATTTAGGAATATCGTTCTCTGATCGGATTCCATTTTTAGAAAGCATAGTGGATGTAGATTATTTAGGACTACTCTTTATAGTGTTCAGCTTAGATCTTTAGTGAAGTGCACAACCCCGACTACTTTTTTCAGGGCTGTCCAGAGTTGTGGGCTAAAAGTGAAGTTATAAGAAAATAAAAATCTGTTGTTAAGTGTAATTCCTAACTAAACCCCCACTTTTCCTTCTTTAGTTAAATAGATTCTGTTCTGGCATGGGGTTTTGAAGTGTGTTGCGTATCATAAGGAATTTTCTCAAATTTGAATTGTAGAGAATTGATTGCACCATTTCTGCTAAAATATGACATCTGCAACTTATATCTAAGATTGAGCAAATGTTGTGGTCAGCGTTCAAAATATGAGTTTTACAGGATTTTTTTTAAGGCTGTCCATTAAGGCTGCTCTTTCCTATCATCCTCATTAGGTCTACAAACCAACACTTCAACCAATTTTTATCTTTGTTCTTTCTGAAACCAAATAAAATCACAATTAAAAGCAGTTAGCTGATAGCTGCTGTTGAATGTCATTATCTATAGAGTTGAAAAAATCTCTTTCCTAGTATGTAAAAATCCAGAGTAAAACAGGCACTGGGATGTCACCGTGACAGCTGACAGTTGCTACAGTCTCGGGTCAGTCTCTTCACTCGGTTCCCTACTGCTGTCACTAACGTCTGTGCGTATAGGCTTTTGTCCTGCCAGAAGCTCTGATGAGCTCAGCTGTCATGCTCAAATATGTGGAAGATATAAATCTAAATGTTAATATAAGTGTTCAGAAATTTTGTGAGCCCATCTTTTGACCGTCATGTTCTTCTGAAGTTACTGAGTCTCTCTAGCTGAGTTATGCTGCCTTGTTCTGCTCAATGTATTGATGATGAAGATTCAAACAAAATGTCATTTCTGCTTCCTACATCTTTCCTTCCCTTTGAACAAAAATAAATGCTACAGTATAATGTATCTCTACATAAACACTGTTCTTAGTCTGGTTAGTTTTACTTTCCTTCCCAACTTCCTACTGATCTCTTCACCCATTTCTGTCTCCAGGTAGAAGTATTTGTACCTCCAATTTTTTTCAATCAGGTAGTTAATTATGGCCTAACATCTAGAGGCAGGGATGGCACCGGGATG
>NW_010172493.1:61238-93378 GCF_000695765.1 Mesitornis unicolor
GCTTGTCTGCATTACTGTGGAAAGGTCTTGAATTGAGTGCCAACCTTATTTAAATTCTTTGCAAATAAGATCTGTGTGCAATGTTGCAGATACACAATTATTTGGCATACGACAGCAGCTTAGTGATGTGATGTGGAAGCTTGGCTTGATTTCAGCTCGTGCATTATTATCCTGGATCATGCTGATATGCCAATTGTCTCGCATTCAGAGTGACAGCAGCTGAATGCTTTTGAAACGCAAGGGCAATGCTCTAATGCAAAAGGATTTTTCAGTGCAATTCTAGAACAAAGATTTTAAGTATTTGTAGATGTCAATGGGATGATGAGAGATGTACTTTTAATTTAAGATTTTTTTAAAAACTGAATTAAATCTATTTTTTATGTAATTCTCTTAGGATCATACAGTGCATTTCAGCAGAGGGAATTCTGGTAACCATCCAGAAATTTAGGATCAGGGTTCAGTGTTGCTACTGTTCTTCTCTAAGTTCTCATGGGATGCAGAATATGTGTGGACCGCCCCACTACTCATAAATATACCATTGTATACGTGGCCAGGTCTGTTAGGTGGGATGCAGGTGTCAAATATACCAATACGTATTTATAAAAGAGTAATCTACATTCTATGCAGCAAAGAGATGTTACATTGTATATTGGCTGTGCAAAGTGTGGTGGCTATGTGCTCCATCTGTGCACTTCAGAAGGGTTGATCTGAATTTGGCATGCCATGTACACTTTGGCATCTTGCAGGATGTCACATTGCTCATGGTGTCTCAAAGACTAATCTCACTAGCAGTACAATGGTTTTTGTTTTCAGATTTTAAAAAATGGTTCTTACTGACTCTTTGAATTTTATTCATAATTACAGATCTTTACAAATCTGGAGATAAATACAAGTAGTGGGCTAATATGTTTTTTAATTGGTAATGTGCTACATTTTGAAAATATACCATTGAAATGTTCCACCATTGGAATAAACCTGCAAGTTAAAAGAATGATAAACAACAAAATAATAATCAGTAATTTAAAAGTTAAAAGAAAAAAATATGACCTGTTAGTCCATTGGATTAATCCAGGTGATGGCAGCAGTTTTAACTAGAATTAGGACTGTAGTAAAAGAATGTGGGGAAAAAATTCCTATTAATAAGATTTGGGAGGCAAAGATGCATTGCTCACATACTGAAATTGTACATCATAGATCTGTTTTACAAACAGAAAGGTTGATAAATTTGAGACACTTAAAATTGCCATAGGAGTTAAAAATCTGAGGGAGTTTATGTCATCTCTCTTTGTCTGGGCATGCCTACAGTTCTGAAACCACATCTCTTCTTTTGGCTTTGGAAATTCTAGTGTTCCTAAGGATTGAGACAGTTAAGGAGATAATTGGAGTATAGCTAGGAGGATGCGGATCATAAACAAGGGAAACAAGAATTGCCACCAAATAGAGACAAAAACAGCAATATCATATGGAATTTTACTTCATCAACATAGAAATCCCAGTATAGGACACAGGAAAATTGTTATTGCTTAAATTAGGCAAAGCGTAATGCCATACCAGTGAGTTCACATTCTTGGAGTCTTTCTCCTCTATGAGCATTAGTGGGAAAATGTAGTCATTTGATGCTACTGAGTAAGGAAAATCAATCAGTTTTAGTAGATACAGAAGAAAGATTTGCCTGTGTTTAAGGTCTGCCATTCAGCAGCTTTTCTTTCAACAGGATTTTCATATTAGATTTTACAGCTGAATGAAGAATTTTAAGTACGTTGTTGTTATTTCCAATAGGAAGGAACGGTCCTCCTGAATGTGCAGTTTCTGTCACAGAGACAATTAATATACTTCAGAATACACTTGGCAGACCTTCAGAATCAGCACTGACTTGTCATTTCTTTTCCACTTTTGCATAATTTCTTGTAATGAGAGCAGTATGAGTTGATGATAAATCTGTATTTCTTTAGCCAGTCTGCAGCTTTCAAAGCTGCAGCTGTTGTAAAGTTCATCACAGACCTGACCCAAGCATCTCTGGAAAGGGACTGTACAATGAGGGTGGTGATTTCACACAAGAGACACAGTTCATCCTGATAGGCAAAGGTACGTGTGCAGGTCTGATTTTCAGCAAGGGGTAGCTAACAGGGTACATTGCTGTAGTGAGATCAGGTGACACTACACTGCTCTGCTTCAAGACTGAAATACAAAAATTACTTTGAAGCCTTGTGCTGCAAGAAATACGTATTAAGATCATCCAATACCTGAAGCCTTTCTTCAGCCAGTTACCAGGGAAAGAACTTTCGGTTACTTCAAACTGTGGATGTAATTGGGTATTACAGGCACAGGCATGGCATAAGCTGGCATTAAGATTTGGAAGTGGTGGCTGTGATGAAGCCTCATGGGAGGCTTCCTTGTTGCTTTGATGGTGATGCCTAGGACACGTAATACAACTCCCTTTTCCTGTTTCAAAAACAATAAAAGTTTCTTTCATGCTGCTGCTATTGTGAGTGACTCATGAGCTTCCTCTTCACATGAGGACTGTAGCCCTTTCTTTCCAAGCAAAATGAGAACAATTCAAGCCCTGTTCCCTGAGAAATCATCTCTACAAAACTCTGGGTAAATTTGAAACGTGAGCTTCCTGTTGGCTGCACATGCTTTGTTTCTTGCTGGGGCTCATGCGGTTTTTTTCCAGCCTTGCCTCACAAGAAGACTTCTGCCTTTATTTTCACTAGCATATATACCCTTGACTAAGATAAAATGTCATTGCATTGTTTCCTGATACCAAATATGTGTACCTGGTATTATTTAGATAACCTTTATAAAATAAATACTACCTCAGTGATTCCTCTTTTTAATGAACCATTCAAGTACTTTTAAGCTTTACTGTCTGGTTAAAAAAAAATAATAAAAAATAGATGAAATACCAATCCATTTTTATCTCCTCTACAGCCCGTTTTGTAAACACTGTTAAAAGGTATTTACAAACATTGCACTACTGTTCCTTGATGCAACAAATTGTTAAGAGGATGCAGTGGTGTGTGCAGGATGGATAGGGACAAGAAAGAGATCCTTTGAGAACTTTTGGCAAGAGTCATATCAGTGGACATCAAGAAGCAAAATGGAAAGTGGAGTAGGCATGAAGGTAGGGATGGGAATTTGAAGACTGAACACAGTGAGCAAATGCTTCCTGTCTGTGAACTTGGGCAGAAAATGCAGCAGTGATTGCAGAGGCAAGAGACATGAAGGTATCTGATTTTACCTTCCTTCTCTTCTCTTTTGCTCTTTCTGGAATGCCCACTTCAGATTTTAAAGCCAAAATCTTTTGTTCATGTGAGGTTAGTCTTTGTGTTGCTCTCTGCCTAAACTCCTGCCTTTGACAATGCTTCTTATGGAGTCTTCTCCATCTCAGAGCCACCCAGCCTTGGAGCAGGCAGGCAGTGGTAGCTGCTCACCTCCATTTCCCTTTTCCTGCCTTCCCCAGTAGACCCCCCCCAGCCTTCTCACTCTTTCTTTCCTATTAAACAGCTTGAGAACTTTCTCTGTTTAACCTCTACCTTGGTTAATTTTATATTTTTCCTCAGCAAAAGGGCAATTCATTTGACTTATGTACATTGTCCAATTTTTCTGTAAGTATATCCATCCTTTCTGATTGTCCTGATTCACCTTGGTGTCCTCTATCAATCTGGTGCCTCTTATCCTGTCACTCAGCTTCTCTGTACCTTGTTGTCTTTCAGTGGTGCTGTCTCCACTGCTGCTTTTAACTCTCCTTCCATTTCTTTTCCTGTAAGGGCAATTTGATTAATCTTTTTCCCATTTAAAACTCCTTGTTCAGTATTCATTAAAGAGTAATGTAACACTAAGAGTTATGTGGCAGGCCTGGTTTTGGCTTTTAAATTAACTCCTCTGGATCTTTTTTATTTAGTAAGTCTGAGCTTTCTTTTTGATCTAAAATGGTGGTAAAGCATAAGACTGTCAGGAGATACTGATGCAGGTGGAAAGTGAGGGAATATGCAGAGTTGAAAACATTGATTGCTACAGCAGCAACAAAAAGGCTTCCCCAAATCTATTTCTATAATTAGACTACAATTCAGTTTTTAAAACTTAAAGGTAAGTATGATTTAAGTGGGTATGTACAGATAAATATAAGTGGTAGCAGCAAGTTGTGGTGTGCCCTCTAGATACAGAAAAAAACAATCATCAGGGACAAAAAGTTTTTGTTGTTTTGTTTTGTTTGGTTTTTTTTCACATGGGAAGATGGAGAAAAATGATAGCTTGAAGCAGCATTTCAAAAATTATATTTTTCTGAACAGTGAATGTACTCTACCAGAATTGAGTCTTTCAGTGATAATGTTTGAAATATACCATTACTCAGACACATGCCCTGTGCCAGCCATACTACTTGTAAGCAATAAATCAGCTTATCTTCAAACAAATTAAATCTGACAGCTGGCTTTTCATCACTGCCTATCAAATGAGCATGTTAGACTGTTCAACTCATTAACCTCCTGCTTAAGTCAGAATCCAGTCTGGGTTTCATCTGAAGCGAGGTCACGGTAGCCTTTTAGCATCCGTTCTTTAAGGAACTTCCTAAGGGTTCTCATTCTAGGAAGAAAGATTTGAATTCCCCTTCCTTCCCACTCAGCCCAAATTCTTTAACCCTGTGGAGAAATCTGTGGGGCTGTCAGCCTGTGGTAGTGACTGCGGGGAAGTTGAAGCAAATGGCTTTGGAAATGTATGTGTGTTTCATGGTGGTGTCCAGATACGTAACTGTGGCACTGCTATTTATGCTGTTCAAAGAAAAGTTGAAAATAATTTTTTTCGGAAGCCAACCTCTAATTGCTGAACACAGAACAACTGAGCCTGTGGTGTTTTAAGTTGCAGTACCTGTTATCTAGTCACTGGGTAATAGCATATGGATCAGTTGCCCCCTTTCTATGGGCAGATGTGAGTGGGTGTTAGGGTACATAGATAGAACTTTTGCAGACTTGGAGAGGAGGCAGAGAGCACAAAGTGTTTTGAAGGGATGGTCTGGCTATAAAGAGTTTTCAGCTGAACTGTGTTGCATGTGGGTCAAGCATTATTGAATTTATTGTGCTAGGTTTTGGACAATGCACTGTATAGTCTTTTCCTAACCCATTTACAGACTAAACTGGAACTCAGACTGATGAAACAAAGAAGTGGAGTATGAACAGGTCTGTTGAGTCTTGCTGTACAAGTAAGCCTAGCAGAACTGAGTCTTACCTCAGATTTCCCTGCAATCCTCTGCACTGTTTTGTGGTCTTTCTCTGACCGTTTTGCTTTCACTTCACTCCACCTTTACACAGGCATGCGAACTAATGCGTGAGTAGATGCCTGAGAGACCTACAGGTAAGTCTGGAAAATAAAAACATGTAGAGTATTAGCAGGCAAAAAGTAGACTTGAATTCAATAAAATGCCACTTTTATTCCTGGCAGAAACCCTATGTTAGCACAAGCAAATAAAACGTCATTGGTCCAAAAATAAAGGTAAGCATCAATTTAAAATAATAAATCAACAAAACAACAAAAAAGCCAGCAATTATTTGACCTTTGGGAAGCTTGGTTCTGTATTCAATATTTAAAAAAATATTAAGTTATTTGGAAATTATAGCTCATAAATAAACAGGCTTAGGTTATTTTATTTTGGTTATGACTGTGTCATTTCTGGTACATGAAATACCAAATATGAATTGCCCATAAGTTTTCTTACCTCCTCCTAGTTAATTTTCTTTTCAAGGTTCATTTTTGTGGAGCTCTATATGTCAGCCAAGAAATGATGATCTGAGTTATATTCAGATGGTTGGAGTAATAGTTGATAAGTAAGGGAGCATCATGGAAATAAAAGGTCTGCTTAGCCTGTAATGAATGAAAAACTGAGAAACAGATGGTGGGAGTAAAATCAGATTCATAATCAAGTCCCAGAAGGTTCTGTGCTAAGACTTATCTTGTTCATCATGCTCATAAATATCTGGGAAGAGGGATCAGTGTTGGGTTGACAATGTGTTTCCTATCGGCAGAGTCAATGCTAAAACTTGTGGTGAAGACTTACACAGATAATTCACAATACTAAACAACTGGCCAGAAAGAAAGCACCAATGTAGCTTCTTGTCAGCAGATGAATAGTGATGCACCTAAACAGGCAGTCAATCATTTCAAAATAATCTGTTTCTGTTAAGGAAAAAGATCTGGAAGTTGAAATGGATTGTATTTTGAAAGTGTCAGCTTCAGTACTCAGCAGTGGTCAAGGATGTGAATGGGGTGATAGAAGTGGTTTGAAGACAAAATAGCAGATGCTGCTGATGCCCATAGCACTGCAGTGGCATGTCTGCTTCTCAAATAGTGCATGCAGTCCTGCCCAACCTTGTTGTCTCTGATGTAAAGAGAAAAGTAGAGGATATGGAAGAAAGACCTGAAACTTCTTCCAAGACTAAAACTTTTTAGTGTGGATAGGAAAGCCAGCAAAAGGGAAATGGAGTTGAGGTCCATACAATCATGAGCAATGTGGGAAAGTTTTATAGGGAATTACTGTTTGCCATTTCTCATCACGTTAGCAATAGGTGATAGATCTCAAATAGATATAGGAAGCATTTTTACACTTAATTCCAAAGTCTAATGTCATTTTTTATAGAAAGAGATAAAAAGACGTGACTAGATTCTAAACTCTGTGTACTGTTAACACAGCGAGTTAAACTAATGTGACAAGTGGACAAATAACTTTCATTCTGAGCTAGCACAATTGATCATGGTTTTCAGTTCCTTCTTAGTTTCCATCTCAACTTTAAAATGCTTATGACTGTAACGTACAGGTCTTGTTGCATGCCTGTTATGCTGAAGACATACTTGAAAAGCCCTGAAAGTTACAGTTGAATGTATAAACAAGTGTGTGTGTGTGGGTTAAATGGATTAAAAATCCATTTTCTATTTAAAGATAAGGCCAGAAATTTTGTCTGAATGTAAAGCTACTTTCTCTCATTTCTTGCCCTCATGTTATAATTTTCAAAGAGTTAGTGTAATCAGATATGTTTAAACAGATTCTTCTGTATCTTATTAGCTTCACATGGCATTAGAAATACTTTTTTTTTAGTTGAACTTGAGTATTTTGACAGAAAAAGAAAAGTTCCCGCTCTTTTTACATCACTGCAAGCATGCTGGCCTAAGGGATGCTGCTGTCGTTTGCATAGTCTGTGTGTCACAGAATGATGATTCCAAGCCCTTGACTCTATTCTTTCCTTTCCTTTTAAAGATGAGTTGTAAATGGGGAACATGCAAGGGTATTTGACATATCCAGGGAAAAGAGTCCAAATGAGTTACAAATTATGCCAGGTGTATCATCCTCTTAGGAGATGTATAAGTACTTTCTAAATCTATGTTTTAATAGGAAAAAAAATACCTTGTGGACGAAAGGAAGAACTTGGTGCATCCTCTCCTCTTTATATCCAAAAAGTCTGTATTGTCGAAAAGAATAAGAATGTAAAACCAATTTGGTTTTGACACCTTGGGCCTGCTCTTCATGTGGAAGCTGAAGATCAACAAAGATTGATTTGTTACAGATAACATCATCTTTACAGATGAGGTGCCCAAAAAAACCACAGTAGAGTGATTCAGAGGTAGGCTTTTCTCTGTACAACAGAGTTGGGAGTATCTGGAGATCTTATCTATTGACCCAGAAAAGTACCTAAGTCTTTAAATTATTTTTGTCAATACAAGAGGATGCTTGAGCAGAGCTCACAAGTTCCTGATTAGGCTTTGGGTTTCTGTGACTTTGCAAGTGTTCTTATCTGTGCTGGTTAAAATATATGCCATAAATACATTAAGTTTTGGCAGCATAAGAGGGAAAAGGATATTTGTTCTCCCAGAAGTGGGGAATTGTATTCATTTTCTGTGTGTATGCTATAGTACTGTGGTCAATGGCCTCTTGTATCAGCCTCCCTTTTCCAAGGCAGGACCAACTCATCGCATATGTATATCTAAAACTTCAATCACCAAGTAATTCTGCAACCTCTCAGTGTATTCTGCAGCTTTTCCAGTATTTTACTGTTCTTGGTGTCAGAAAGGTTCCAGGGTCTGGAGCACACTGTATCATGACTTGATGCAGTAACTTTTCTACCACATCACAAATCCGGGGTAGAAAAACATTTTCTGCATCTTTATTAACAACTTTGCCATCCTGATCTATAGAGAACCTGTATTACTGCTTTTGTTGTTAAATTACTTGAATATTTTCAGTATCCTGAGTCCTTGGAGGTGAGAATTTGCCTTTGTCTTATTTCTTTACTGGTTTTCTGTCTCTTACAGTTTTTTACCATGCTACTGTTTATTCCTCTCTTTTCCATTTGTGTGATTTGATAAAAGAGACCTTAAACTGCTTTTGTTTAACCACCAAACCAAGAAAGGCTCATAGCCCATGTTATCTTGTTCAGCCAAGCCACAGGTTCTGGACAACTGAAAAATAGTTGTAATTTCTTTTTGCCAACCAGTTATGCCCATAGTTATGGAAGAAATAAATAGGTAGTCACTCCAAGCTGGAGAGCATCTTCTTTTGGGGCTGCAAATGAGTACCCATGCATTCAGTTCAGACTCGTTTGTGTTCTCCAGTAATTTTCAGATTGCGATTATTACTTCAGAGGTAATGTGCTTACCTTACCAGTTTACAGTTCTTTATCCAGAAGACACATTTAGTATTTAATAAGTTGGTTTCTTTCTTAGAAGTTTTATTGGGTAGAATGTTTTAAAAACAGATGCAGTGAAGTGCTGCTGTTGATTTCACAAAAAGTCGGGCATACATTTCCTATCTTGAAGTGTGGGACAGTAAAAGCTCGGTCATTGTGCAGTGGTGGAAAAGAGTATTGTTTATTCTAGTGGAAGGAGAGAAGAAGAAAATGGCAATTGAGATAAAGTCTGATTCGGTACTGATCTCTGGAGAATAAGTGTTTGGGTGGCTGGCAAGGTAGACGGGCAAAGGGGCAAATGAGGTTGAGCTGCACTGAAATGTCAGACGTACCTGGAGAGGTCATAAATCAGAATGGCACTTTTTGGCATTTTAACTGCTCTTCTAGAAGGAATATTGTTGATGGGGAAGAAATAAGAATAAGAATGCATTTCAATAATGCTTTGTTGCTTGCAATTATGTTTTTTTCATACTACTTGTATTTTTTTACCCACCTTTCTGTATGGAAGTGGTGTTTAAATACATATTTTCAGTAGGGTGGATGAGAAGCTAGAATTAATGATGCAACTAGATTACTTAATAAAATTGAAATTCTAGCTTCCCAGTACATGGAAATTTTTGTTGGATTGGAAAAAAGTATAGTCCTCAGAACTGGGACGTGTCACAGAGGCAGTGAAGAAAGAAAAGTGTGAAGAAAATTGGTCAAACCTCTCTTAAGGTATAGATAATTGAGGCCATCACAACAGAGTTCTGCTTCTTAATTTAAAGTAACACAGATAAATAGGAAGTTCCTGTTATAAGTGCATAAAATAGGCTTCTTGTCTGTGAAAGCAATCAGGCCTGTAACATCTACGAGTTTTCTCACCAAGCCATTTATCGGCAGGCTAAAGGTGTGGAAAGTCATCCTTGAGATGCTTAGATGAGATGACTGCCTTGGAAAGTGGGAATTTTACAGCACTGTTTCACAAGTCAGCCATTTGAAAACTAGCAGATGAGCTCCCTAAATCCTCCAAAGGCCTGTCAAGGTGAAGAAGGAAGGAGTTGTACTTCGGCAGTGCAGCCCCTGTCCCATGGGCCAGTCCTCAGCACTGCTCTGTGACTCTTTCCACATGAGCTGTAATGGGACATGTCTGTCCTTCACAGGCATCAAATCGGCACTTTTTGGAATTGTCAAGGGCAGAGAATTGCCAACATTTAAGTAGTTTTGCATGCCCTCACACAGCACAGCTGATACGTGGTCTGCCTGAGTGCAAGTGGGCGTTGTGCCTGGGCTGTAACCTGCTGGAGCAGTGGCTCCAAGACAGCTGCTGAATATCTGCAGGAATTTCAGACACACGGGAATCATCGGGGAGACTCAAGTCAGCAAGTCTAGGTGTTTTGAATTTAGCATTTCCCATGTACATAATGATGTGTAGGAAAGCTTATCTGGCTTTGTCCTCCATATCCTGCATTATTAACAGTATTGTGGTGGGAAAAAACAACTATGCATAATCAGCAAAATCCATCCGAATGCAACTGCCTCCACCCTTATCCACAGTTTTTCCACTGCACTAAGATTAAAATTGACACAAGGATTCAGTTTTGCTCCTGTTTCTTCTAAAGAGTACCTTCTGGAAAATACTATTTTGACTTGTATGTGAGAGCCTCAGTATTTGTCTGCGCCACTGTCACAAGAGCCAACAGTAGAGATTTCCACACTAGTTTTAAATTAACAGACTAATATGGGAAGCAGTGTCTCTGCAGCAGCACAAGACTCAGCATGGGCCACTTTATGTTGCCAGTGTTTCTGGGGTGAGCATGTCCCTTCTTGCCAGAGCAGACAGTTGGGACGCTGTCTGCCACTGACTGCTACCAATTCCTTTTCATCTTGTGGTATCACCTATTGTGGTATCGCATTTGGCAGAGCTTGAGAAATAAGGAAATTATTTTGAAGCAAAAGAGTGAGCATGCAGAAATTAAAACAGCCCTAAGTTCAGGGTCAATCAGTTAGGATCCAAATCTTATGCTTAATTGTATCAAAATAACATCACACTTCCCTATCAATGTATCAAGAAGTAACTGGAAGCCTTACTGGTAATGAAGCTGAAATGCGTAAGAAATACTTACTGCATGTGCTCTATTCTGTTCTAGACTGTCTCTCTAGCTATTTTAAACCTCATTATAACTGGAAAATTACCTTGCATAACAGCATGCACTGCAAGAACTGAAAGGGTTTGTGAATAGAAAATGGCAGTCAAGTTTCATCGCAATCAGCAGTGCTGTTTTTAGGCCAGCTAAGTACTACTTCTCAAAGGTTTTCTATGGTTAAAATGTGATTGCTACGAGTGTGATGGAAGAAGCTTGCAGGAAGAAGTGAAATCCCTTCTGACATTGCTTGAAACAGGCTTAAAATGCTCCTGCTGAATCACTTGACACAAATTGCTGCTGAACTGTGCTGTGAGTCTGAGCAGCAATTTGTGTCAAGTGATTAAATTCTAAGTTTAACTTAGCGAAATGATCTCTTCTCTCACAATGTATATTACTTTTTAAGAGGAGCAAAGTCTTCACAAGAAACAGAACTAGGAAAGTGTTGGAATTTGATAATGTCCCTAATATCCCTCTCTTTAGGAAGTACTTGGAGTTTGCTAATGAACCTAGAGGCAGTATTTTCTGAATAGCTGCCCCTTCTGTAAGAGATGAGCAGCACTCTGGATACTTCCCATACCTGAAGATCTTCGGAGGCAGCTACACAAAACTGAGAACTGCAACCCATTCCTACAATGCAGAGGAAACTGTAGCATTTGTGTGCCTCTCCTGAAGCCTCCAGCTGCGCCACTCAGTCAAGCAGTAGCCTTCTCCAGAAGGGCAGGTTAGGAGGCTTATTTTATAATCCAGCAATACAGGGAAAGTGGAGACACTGTCAGAAGATCCAGATCCCAGAGAAGGCTAAGTGGCATTCACTTATAGGGCTAGATTTCAATAGAAGATGCTTGGCAATTAATATTTTTGGTTTCTGATGTGGAGGAGGAGCCAATACTGGAGCCATGTAGAAGTAAGAGCCCTTGTTATTAAAGCATTGCTTTTCAGATGGGTTGCATTCCACGGTAAGGAGTTACCCTTTGAAGATGAACTTCTGACAAATGCAGTCTCTTGATTGTGGTAGGTTCCTTAGCCAGCAGCTTACCCTCTCATTTCCAGAGATGTTTTGTCTGGTTGTCACTAAAAAACTATTTTTTCTTGCTTTTATTGTGCAGGGACTTCTTTGTGGGAGAGTAAATTGAACTCAAAATCTGATTCCCATGTCTCTTTGTCCTGTCAAGACACTCCTATATGGATAAATTTTTTGGAGTTTCCTCCGTCAGCATGCATGTGTCTCTCTCTTTGGGTGTGGGGTCTTATTGCACCTAATGGTTCCTGCACAGTTCTTTATAGATGCAGTACTCAGTGTCTCTTCACCTTTTCCAAGAATCTACTGCATAGACTAGATGAAGGTAGCGCCTGTCTCTCACTGACTACCCTCTATTCCCATGTCCCCATGGATATGGAAGGAACAATTCAGGTGGTGTCTACTGCTTTCCAAAGTCAGCATTATTCACATGAGACTCCTGTGCTCTCAGTTAGCAGCTTCCCTCTTCATATCCCGTGTTTCCAGATCAGAAATAACATGACAAAGCCTGTGGTCTCAAAATTACTTTTCTGGTGCAGGGAAATTGTGTACTATGCTGCAGAAGCTGCTTCTGCCCTTGAGGTCACTTGCTAGTTCATTTGACAGGACCTAAAACACTCACTTGATTGGCCCCATCCAAGCAGGCATTTATAATTTACTTCATTATATCCTACCAGGAAAAACCTAGTGGTTGCACCTATTTTTCTACCAGACCAAAAGATTAAGTTCTGCCACCTCATCCTGCTCAGTGTTACCGTACTTTGGTTTGGATTAGCCGGGTTTCAGTTCCAGCTGTGACTGTTTCTGGTGACTTGGTTCCTCTCACTGTCCTGTCTTTGTGATCTTGAAAATTCGGAATTGGTGGGATCTCATAAGGACAAGGGTCCCAGCAATGCTTATGCAGCGAAGGAACTGCTGACTTTTTCCACAGGCCACAGTGTACAAATGGTTCAAGTTTTGAAGCCACAGTAAAGTCCTAGGCTAGTTTAGGGCTTTATTTGGGCAAAACTAGATGATATTTATATGCTACATCTCAGTTTTCTGTAAACTGTGAAGTATTACAATAATCAATTCTATTATTGTATGTATAATAATATAAATGTATAAATATTATAATATATAAAATAAAATTATCATACAATCACAGAATGGTTAGAGTTGGAAGGGACCTTAAAGATCATCTAGTTCCAACCGCCCTGCCATGGGCAGGGACACTTTATATTAATCTATTATTAGTAGAAGAATCAATTAGCAGGATAACAATAAAAACTCAACCTGTGGTGCATGAATTTGTGGTAATATAGAGAGAACATTAAGATGCAGTTGCTGTTCTCTCTCAAACACATGTTTGCATGTTTATATTATTCTTTCATCCTCCTGCCTTCGTACCATGGTTGGACAGGGCTTTGAGCAACATACATGAATGGATGTTCATATTATTCTTTCATCCTCCTGCCTTTGTCTCTGTAGTGTGGTTGGACAGGGCTTTGAGCAACCTGGTCTAGCAGGACCTGTCCCTTAAAGGTGATCTTTAAGGTCTCTTCCAACCTAAACCATTCTATGATTCTATGGCTTACATCAGAAAAATAGTCTGCAAAACTTACATCAGAAAGCAGAGTAGAACTGTCCTGTCACTTCAAATAATCTTTTGAAATGTTGGTAGCATTCAAGATAAAATAAATAATTTCTTTAGTCTTTTAGTTGACTTCTTTAGTAAGCCACACACCAGTCCTTACAGTAACATCCAGGTGAGAAATCACTGGGAAAAGCTACCAAACCGAAGGTCCTCATCCAGAAAGGTCTTGGCTTTAGCACCCTCTTGTGCTTTTTTAAATAGCACTCTTTCTGCCTTTATTGCTTTCTACCTCCCTCCCTGACGTTATGCCTCCTGTCCTTCATCTCAGCCCAATACTGCACCCCCAGCACTGGGCTCTGGGCAGTTAAAGAGACAAAAGCAATTCCTCATGTCCGCTTAGGTTAGCGATGCCATTTTAGCAACATCCTGCTATGAATCAATCTGAATGCTCTGCAGCACATAAAAAACTGGCAAATGCATAGGGAGAAGAGAGGGAGGAAACCTGACCTGTGTCACAGGCTCCGTTTGATGGAGGAAAAGGGAGAAGATGAGAGGAAAGGGATCTGTGTGCCATACAATTAAGTGGCTGCAGACAAGGCTGAAGCTGTGACCCTTGCTGGAAGGCAGCAGGCAGTAGGACAGCAGTTCTGCTTTGAGCCTGTGGGCTGACCGTGGTTCTCAAAAAGAGCTGAGAATCAAGTCAGAGGTGGGATAAAGACTTATTTTTGATGAAGGGAAAATGCTATCTAAAGGAAATGAGATTCTAGAAAGGGACTGTAGATTCTGCATGTTGAGCTTAAATGTTTGAGCCTGATTGTTTATCAGGACTTTGCAATTGTAAAATAAATTTTTAAAAAGGGAAAAAAGTGCATAATTTATCTCTCTCTTGTGGTATGATTACCTTCAATTCAGTGATAAGGTGACTTAGCTTTGAATAAGTTAAGCTACTAATTCTGCCCCTGTGCCTATTCTTGCCTCTACCCCGCAGCAGCAGAGATCAGCCTCCTGGTTGGTGGCTGTTGTCCTGCTGAGCTGCTCTCGCATGAGCAGGCATGGTCTGCTGTACAAAACAGAGGTCTGCTCATGGAGCGAGGAAGAGTTGGAAGGATTTTGGTTATCCCATCTCTGCGTGATTCAAACCCTCTGGCTGACAGTGCACAGATTTCAGGTTGTTGTAGCAAATAGGGGAGGAAGTAATGGAGAGTTTACTGGGCATTCAGTGAGGCTGCAGCATGATGGGGAAAATAGGACAGCAAATGGCTGAAGGGTTAAGTGTTAAATCTTGGCTTCCAGTGTAGTATGGATACTTGTTTGACCTATGGGCTTCGTTGCTCGTTCCTTTTCTCTGCACCCCATCTTCATTCTTGCCACCTGGTCATCCCTGAGATACCATGGCCATTGTACTGCTCATACAACGCAACCAGAGCTTGAGCTTTGTTGCAGTAAGGAAGCAGTGGCAACCAAACATCCTACTGGGGCCCTCTCCTTAACCATGGCTTCTGAATTTTCCTTCCAATGTGCCTGGAAGAAGATTGGCATTTAAGTGATGCTGCTGCATTAGAAAAATGTAATGATGTCAAAAGTCCTTATAGCTTGTTGGATAGGTATTCTTTTTTTGAGTTTTGTATATATTTCATTTTTAAAAAACAAAACAAAACAAAACTTCCTGAATGGCTGTGTATTAAATAGCCATTTTTTCTTCTCTGTACTGTGTGTGATGCTGAGTCTTACTGCTATTAATAGTTAATGTGTAAATGGATTAATGTGTTAGAACCACTATTTGTTTCATACTTGTAAAGTCACTTCAGAGAGGTTGGCAGGCATTATCCCCATTTTACAGAGGGAACAGAAACATGGAGAGATGAAATACAGTGTGTCAAATATCCTCTGGATAGCCAGAGCAATGTGTCTGTACCCTGGCTCCCAACTATGCAGCCCTTTTTAACAGCCTCTTTAATAGCACAGCTTCATTGTGTTCAGCAGCCTCAGCCACGACACCCTCAGCTTCCCTGTATCTCATTTTGTTCAATCCATACCTGCTAACTTTTCCAGCAAATGAAGAAGGGTTCTACGGATAACAGCTTTCTCTATTATCCTCTTCCAAAAGACACCTGCTCAGGGGATGAGGCTGTGTATGAACATGTAATTAAAGACTCCGTATAGTGTCCATTCCTCAGTAGGGGACTGTGGGGAGCGAGGCAGCCGCAGCCCCCGGCTCTCATTCTAATGCTGCAGTATCATCTGGTGGTTGGAGTGGCAATTACACATGTAAAAATAGGGCTTTTCAGTTTCTTGTGCCATAGAGCTAGGAGGGGTGCATCCTCCCTAATGCTGCTTTGTGCTTTTTGTAGCTAGAAATTGACCTACAGAGGCAGAGTACTAGAAAAAAGAGATCGTCCAATCCTATTACACATCTATAGGGTGTACATTTGAATAATATACATCCATCTTAAAATCTGAGCAAATCGGAGTTTTCACAGGGAGAGAAATGAGACTTTTCTTTGACCTTGGTGTAGTCCCACTTCCAAAGGATGGAAGAGCTAATCTTCTGTATAAAAGCACTCAAATTGTTTGAGTTTTATCCTAGCTGGTAACAGAGAAACAGCTGAACAGCTGCTGCTGAGGATTTCCCTGCTGTTTTCTGGGACTGACACAGGTGTGAAAAATGTTAAATGGGTTAAGATCTCAACATGACCATCAAAGATGATGATCTATAATACCATCTAGACATAGTGCAGCCAGCTGTACATTGCATAAATTCTCCCTTCTGCAGAGAAGAAATTAGGAAAAGCAGATTTCATGAGACAAAAATAAGATCTCTTTTGGAAGAGAAGGATTAATTTAAAATTGAAGTGATTCTTCCTTGCAGTGGTGCTGCAGTGGTGCTTTGTGCATTCTAGTTACAGTTCATCATCACGCAGGCTAGCCCCAACCTTCCCATCCTGTTGCAGCTTCTTCCACACTTTCCAGGTGAGAGATCCCTTTATTTGCCAGCAGGTTCTGGGAGATCACTCCAAGCTCTCAACTTGAGGAGGAAAGCAGACAAGTAGATAGGATGCACTAATGTAGTCACTAGACAGAAATACTGGGAAAGAGATGCTGCAGTGTGGTTCCGCAAATGAGCAGTTCCTAGTTTCAGTATATTTCACCTGGTTTTGTAAGTTGTGGAGGATCTTCACAAAGGTATAGTTAAGTCTCCCACTTTTTCTGCCAAGCAGACGTTGGTAGAAAGCTTTGATTGTGTTGTGGTTTAACCTGGTAGACAGCTAAACACCACAAAACTGCTCTCTTGCTTCCCTCCCACCCTGGTGGGTGAGTCAATAAAGTAAAGAACTCATCAGTTGAGATAAAGACTATTTAATAATTAAAATAAACTAAACTTAAATAATAATAATAATACCAATGAATTGCAACAAAAATAGGAACAATGATACTAAAGCAATCAAAGTTATACATAGCTCACAAACAGCAGTCACTGGCTGCACCCCAATGAAAACACAACAGGAGGGAGTAAGCCTCAGGAACCGAGATGTGCTGCCATCATGAATTAGAAGGGAAGGCAAGAGAAGGGATTGAAGGAGAGATCGAAGAGAGAAAGGAAGGGATCATCCCCTACAAATTCTCCAATTTATAATGAATGTGACATTTATGGAATAGAATACATCTTTATTGGTCAGCCTGGATCACACTGGGTCACCTGTCCTGGGTCACCTGTCCCAGAGCATCCTGGGCTCTTGCTTTCCCCCATCTTCTTGTGCAGAGAGAATGAAAAGAAAAATAAAAAAACCACAGGTACTGGCAAGAGACTGAAAAATAAACCTTGAAAAATATAAGCATCTGCTTGTGAGAGCCAAAACAAAAAAATCTTATCAGCTACTGTACGGAAAACAAATCTATCCTAGCAATATCAGGACAGGTTGCAATGGTCCATAGTTTTGATCGTGCTGCATGCTGAATTGGACTTCAGGCTGTGGCAAGATGACTTCCCAACGGTGCGACACAGCTGCTCTGGGATGCCGTGTCTGCCTTCTTGGGCCATGTTGTATAGAGACTTCCTGTTAACTATGCTTGGCTGAAGTGGGGAGGATGAGCCTATTTCTCTCTGTGCAATGGGACTTCAACTCGAGCAAATCAGACTTCCTATGCTTCAAATGCTGTTTTCTGCCCAAATATCGCAGTATTGTACAACTTAACAATGTAAATTGTGTTTAGTTAGATTCCTAATAGAAGAAAGGATAATGTTAGCACAAACCTTTTTTGAAGATCATGTGTTCTTGCTTTAATATCATTAACAAATGCCAAATAGTTTTCATTGATAGATCTTTCCTATCTTATACTAGTTTTAAAGAAGAAAAATGTAGGTTCTTCAATGCTTGAGAAAAATTAACTTCCTTCTCTTCATTAGGCTTTTTACTGAACACTCTCCAAACCTAGGACACTTTTTGAATGTATGGAAAAATATATCTGTGCTGTAACACATTGATTAAACCAGAGCAAGTCAAATACTACATTCTGGAAGGTCAGACTGGAGTTGAGCTTGGAAGAGAACCTGGTTGAGTGCATTCCTGGGCCTAGGGGTTAAATCTATATAGGCGAGATTCTATAGGGGTATGGATCTTTATTCCCTGTTAGGACTCAGTACATTTATTAGTCTGTTATGGTTGCTAATTAGCCTTTCCTGCATCTTAATTTCTAGTCCTGGGCTTTTAGGGCTGTGATTTTCAAACTTTGCTGTCACCTTAAATATGGTCAGTTATATAAATGTGTAGCTCCTTGTTTTCCCATGGACATTATCTAAACTTGCAGGCCTTTTAATGCTCTAAGGTATTTGAAACAGTAATAAAGAGAGGATTATGTTCATTAAATGAATTGGAAGCTGCAGATTTCAAAGGGTGAAGTGTGTTGTGCATGACAGCATCTAAACTGAAAGTAATCCCAGAGGAAGCTGTCAGACAGCAGGTCTTGCTTCTGCGCCAGGTGAAGCAGGATGGCGGCAGTGACTTCCCTGCTGAAGGATCATGTGTGCTTGGTCCTTGTACTGTCTGCCTACAGAGTTGCTTCTCCATTTCCAGTTGGGAAAGGTAAAGGGTGTAGCAAGTTCAGCGTATAGTGAGCAGTTTATAAAAATGCATAAGAGAGCAAGCAATGAGAAGTTACCGGATAAGCAAGGATTTGCAAACATAACACTTAATAACATTATGCTGTCTTTCAGAAGATCCAATGTGCTCAACAGTGGGTTAACAGTGGTCATCTTAGCTCCAGTAAATATCATCACCACATGTATAAGTCTTTTGTGTGTTTATCTTAAGAAGTTACAAAAAAGTACTCCATGACATTTTATCTGGAACATTTTATCTTTATTCCATCCTGGGGTTTGTTGTTCTTCTTCTCAGGGGCAAAGAGTGTGAGTTTCACTCCATGAGTCATCTAGCTCCATGCTGGAATTCTAACCGTGCTGCAGAGAAAGGTTTCCATGGCTTTGTCTGTCTGCCTGTTGCTTTTATTTCCACAGAAAGTTACAGTTTGTGCCTGTGAGTGAGAACATGCTGTCATGGTTATTATGGATCTGTGCTCAGAGGCAAATGAAGAGCATGATGAAGAGACAGCATTTCCTATTTCCTGCCAAATAAGAGAAGAGTTAGGTCTGAGAGACAAAGCCATTTTCTGACAGCCTGTGTCCCAAATGTCTCACTTCAAACCTTAGGCAGCTCCAGACCTTAACCACTGTGAATTGCAATAATGGGCAGATTCAACTGCAACTACTGATTTGAGTTCAGAGTGGAAAAACTTCCTAAATTAAAGGTGGTGGATCAAATCCTCAGAGGTTGCAAGAAGTGGGCAGTGGTTTCCTCTCCTCTCCTCTCCCTCTCTCCCATCCCCATCCACAACAAGAAAAGACCCTGGCACATTTTTGTTTCTGCAAGGTCATTTAGTATGTATGCTACTCCATGTGAGGCAACCTTCACAGGAGGAGCTTGGTGCTTTGTCTAGACTGACTGCATATTTCTTGACGTGAATGAATTGGCCCTTTATTGCTTGCTTCATCTCATCCCTGTGTTATGCTTGGGTAAAGCCTCATCTGTGAGACACAAAGAGACTTTATAGAGATGGCTGTTTGTGCAGTGGAGCATGTGGTTATTCCAGCTTCATGGTAATCAGAGAAAATAGGTAAGATAGTAGTAGCATGAAAATGGCATGTAGTGTTAGTGGAAAAAATGAGCTGCTGCTCATTGTCCCCTTTCCATGGAACAAAGTAATCAGTGTTCATCATTTCTTGTTACCCTTTGACCTCTTGTCACACTGGTATTAAGCCTATTACGTGAATGAAATGTGTTCTGTAAACTCAGGTCAGTTTTTAATGGACAGTAATTCAAATGATGAGACACATAATTGATTATAACTTGCTCTAATTGACATGCTTTTCCCAGGACAACTCCGGTGCTTCAGTGCAGGAGCATGGATGTTATTAACCAGGGCAAGTGTGAAGGACGTCCTACTTTTGTGGCCTGTTTTGTTTCCCTGGATCAAATGCATGATAACTTTCATCCAAATGAAATGTCCTTCAGGTCATGTACATAGAAACATATTCAACCTCAAAATCAGGCAGAAAATTCCTGCCTACCTTAGTTATATTAAATTTGAATGCTGTTACAGGCAATGACAGATAATGAACAGGCAGTGAAAGTTAGGTGACACTGCAGTGCATGTGTCTGCTGTGTCTTTCAAGCACTGGTCACAGACTCCTTTCTTCCGAGGACACTATCCTTAGACCAGCATTTAAGAGAGAGTATTTTATATTCTTCCAATTACCAAAAGTTTGAAGCCCTTGTATGTAAAAGGACAGAAGATAGAAAATATCTTCCTGAAGGTGCTACTTGTAGCAATAACAGGTTTTTTTCTCCTAGTCCAGGACTTTAGAATGAAAAAATATTTTCAGATGATGGACTGCTCTGATATTGTATGTTAATATAATTTGCCATCTTAAATTTTTACTGCCTTTAAGTTATTTAAATATAGAAGAATTAATATTTTTCTAAGTTGAGCAGACAAAAGTAGACATTTATTCCTGCAAATTGAAAAGCTCTCATGAGCTTTAAAATCCTTTTTAAAAAATTAACTGCAGCAATTTCTAAGGATTTTAGTTGTGGAAAGACTGAAAATATTTTGTCCTTCTCTTTGTTAGACTCCCTGCGAGCTGCCAAAGACTAGTTACCTGTCAGCCAATGATAAAAGAAAGGCATTGTCTTAATGGGAAACACATGTTGGTTTCACACTCAAGAACAATCAAAAAGCACAAAAAATTTACAAGTTCCTATTAAGCTATTAAGTAAATTTTTTGATGATTTATGTTTGTGCCTGTTCATGAGTTTCTGAAAGGCATTTAGTGTCATTCTACAGTGTAAAAAAGTTGAATGTCTCCTACTGTTTTTTCCTCCTAAAAGTCCCCTGCCTGTCTGATTATTTAAAATGTGTCTTAATTCCCACAACTTTTTGTAGGCATGCTATTAATTGAGGGGAAAAATTTTGTAGGATCATTATTTTAATCCCAGGGAGTTTTGTTCATTTTGTGTGATGGAGAATGCACTTTCTTCTGGTCTGCATGCACAGATTTGCATCTGCTGTAATGCTCTGGGTTTCAGCCATTTCCTTACTGCAAATGAATAATGAATAAGCTGTGGTTTGAAAGCTAATGGTTCGAGATGAAATCAGAAGCTCATTGCAACATGGATGATATTCATTTGTCATCTCCATGGAAACATATATTTATCAAGACACTGCAGCTAGGACTCTAACAAGAAAGTAAGCAGTTGTTGGAATGCAGAGCTTTCACTGAGAAGCAGATTTAGCAAACGAACGATAGGATTATACAGGAATTGAGCATTATTTTTGAAACTGAATTCTTTTTTTAAGAATACTGAAATCTTTCATCTCAAAGGATATGGATTTTGATGTGTTTTGAAAAGCTGAAAAGTACCAGTAGAATGAGGAACAAAAAGCATAGATATTCTGGGAGATCTCTCCCATTCTCACCTGTTGTGGCCCGTGTGTCCGAGAGCTCGTGATAGTTTCAGGGCTACAGAGCTGTATGCCCCCCTTGCATCCAAAGCACAGCTGAATGGCCCTCTGTGTATAATATGCCCACTATAAACTTAACTGAATTTAATAATTAGTGCTGCCTAGCAACAGAAATAATTTTCATTTAGTGAGGTAGATTTCTGATGGAGAAAACTTCAAAGTTTTCCTTAACTGTGTTTGGGTTAAATCCTTTATTTCTGTTAGTGGGAAATAAAGACTTGCAGAAGAGGCACAAAGGTACAGCAGAGAATCATTCCTCAGGACTGGGCTCACCGTTTTTTCTCTCAGACAGATTATTCTTTTGTCATTTAAATAGTCATAACACCACAAGTCCTAGTCCTGTTAAATGTCAGTCTATAACAAGCTTAAGTTTTTAGTTTTGTGAATGTAAAGCAGTGGACTCAATACTACTTTTTCATACTTTTAAGACAGCTTTAATTGCACACCAGCAGTTAAGCTCAGAGCTTGAGAGGCAACAGAAAGAGCGTTAAAGCCTTTTTTTCCTAACTATTGTTTATCATGTTTCAGCTTTTTGAAGCAGGAAAGAGCCTTCCTGAGCTCCGGCTCTCTCCTGGGAATGCCATGTGTCCTTGCTGGGGCAGGTGGTGCAGGAGGGAAAACAGCCTTTCACACCCCCCCACCCCCCGCCCCAAATTTGACTGAAGTTTCCATACCCAGATGAAACAGTTGCCACTCTTCCTCAGGAGCAGGGTCAGGGATGATTCAGCTTCTGGGAGCAAGGTTAATCGGGACAGGTAGCTTTGTAATTTGATGTCCAGGTAAAGCTGGTGAGGAATTTGTTCACAGGGCATAGGCAAAACTGAGAGAGATTGGTGGTGGTGAGGATTGCCTTCTGTAAGTTATGGACACTCAATCTCTTGTGTTGTTTATTTCTGTTCCACTTTTGTTTATGAAAGTTACTTATACTGAGGTTGGGTTTTTATTTTTTACTTTTTTTAAGGGAATGATCTATTTTGGAGCATGTTCATAGTCTGCTATCAGTGGTTTTAGTTTCAAAATGATGTAATGTCTGCTTATTACCCTTTACAAATAGTTTAAAAATATTTTTTTTAAAAAAAGGTCAGAAATTGCAGAATACTTACCTTATATGTGGCCATTCCACAAATGACGTTTATATTTACTTCAGCATGCTAGCAGGCCTCGTGACATAGGGAAGCATTTCCGTATTGACACAAATAGTGCAATTTAGTGGTTACACACAGTATGTATGGTAGTTTATACACCTGAACTGATATCCTGTAGCTCTGATGATGATGTTCTCCTGTGGTGCCTCTTGTCCCGTGTTACTGTGTTACTATAGTGATGGAAGATACTTCATCAGGACCCGATCATTAGCTCCAATTGTTAAACATGTAGCCTCTCCTGCCCCTCCCAAGGGCAGAATATTCTTTCACTGTCCAAGAGAGACAACAGGGTGTTAATATGGCAATTGAGGCAGCAGATACTAATGGAAAAAAGGAAGCAAGGGAGTGATGGCAGGAGAACGTGAACTGAAGGAAAAAGTAACAGACTCACAGAACGACTGAGGCTGGAAGGGACCTCTGGAGGTCACCTGCTGTCACCCCCCTGCTCAGGCAAGGTCACCTAGAGCAGGCTGGCCAGGACCATGTCCAGATGGCTTTTGAGTATCTCTGAGATTGGAGACTCCACTCCTGTGGCAGTGCTCGGTCACCCTCACATTAAAATCTGTTTCCTGATGTTCAGAAAAAATGGGAGAAAGTATGAAAAACATATTTCACGTTATGAGCACTAGCTTGGGTGATTGCTCATGGGCAGGCTTAGCTTTAAGAAAAACTAAGTTCATACATCTGAAATGTCAGAAAGGGTGAAAGGCTTCCTCCCAGGTAGAAACAACAGATTTCTCACCCTTTTAAAACCAAAAGTCACTGGTCTTGAAGTTGTGCAATGAATGCTCCCTTGAGGATGTAGAAGAGTTCGTTTATGATCCTTTTCCCCCATTTCTTTCTCCATTCGGGTGCTTTTTTCCCTTAAGCCTACTTGGATATAAAGATGCCGAGCATGAAGCCGTAATTCTCTTTGCTAGACAGTGGAAAACAAAGTAAAAAATTCAAATAAAATCCCCCCAAGCCCGAGAATGGAGGGCGGAGGGCGGAGCGGGCGGGAGGGGAGCGGGCGGCAGCGAGGCTCGACGGAGTCGCAGCTCCCCCGTGTGTGCAAGCGGGAGGTGACAGCGGCGCCGGCGGCTCCGCTCCCCTCCAGCCTTTTCGCTGTGGCTCATCTGTGCGCCTGCATTTTCTAAGCACGCCACCAACAGGCATCGCTGCTTTCAAAGAAATAATCGGATTTAAGAATGCTAACTTTTAACGTTAAATAAACTTCTGTAAAATCATGATAAACCAAGCAGGTTCGTGTTTATGTTGCTGAGCTCGAGTATGCAGAGCGTTTGAAGTCCACACTGGATAATTAAAATTGAATTAAGACCTCTGGAGCCACTTCAGATGGACAGGGAACTATTTAGCCTCATTTAGAAGCAGTTTTCATTTTCCTGAATATTCATGGCTGGTTAGGAGGGAACGTAAGACTGCTGCCTGCAGTTAGGATGACAGTGACCCATCTTATCAAGAGTGAATTCATTCCATAGTGGCCACTAATGAACTCAGTAAGGCAGGCAGTTATCTTTGCACTTGAAATATTTTAAAATAGGCCCCAGATAGTACCTTAGAGCTTTGTGCTCTTCTGAGCCTTCGCATTGGTTGAGTCATTTCGCCATTCCAGACAAGGTGTGGTTTTTCCCTTCTCAAATATTTTCCCATCAACTTTTGGATCGCTTGAAAGAAGCTAATACATTTACTTGTGTCATCAAGTTTCTATTTGCAGAGACAAGTTCTGATGTAGTTCGTAGGATCTTAGTGCTCTTTTCTGTTGCTGAGGCTCTATTTTTTCCCTCTCCTGCACTAATTCTCAGGTTTAGGAAGTTTTGAGGCAATTAGGGATGCCAAGTATTTAAGGTTAACTGTTAAGGCTGTTTTTTACTGAGACTTTAAGCTACACTTGTCCGCAGTGAGATACCTCATTCAGGTAATTCAAAGCACTTAAAATTTGGCTTCTGCTCTGAACCGCCTTTTTAAAAAACTGCCTCTGTCCATTGAAGAACTTTCTGTTCATGAAGTTAACTTTCGTGAATATATTCCCTCTGTGTATAATAGCAGGAGAAATACAATTTATTATAACTTATATTTAAAGAAATATTAATACCTGTGCTTTGCCTAAATGGTATATTTGCCAAGTAAAATGACCTATAAAACACCTTTCTGAGCCCTAACACTGGCTTCATATGGATGCATCACTGGTGGTGCTAAAATCTGATTCCTACTGAGAGCTTATTCTGGGCCCTTCTAGGCTATTTCTTTACCAAGTTACTGCTCTGAAATAGACAAAAAGAATTTCGAATGCTTTCAGGTTCATTTTTATTATAAGAAGATGAAACATGCCCACAGCCTCTTGGATTCTGCCAAGAAGGGTTATGCTAAAGGATAATCATCTTGAAGAAAAGACAAAGTAACTACCTATATAAAAATGCCAAGATGGGAAGAATTATCTTTGAGGATTGAAAGGGTTAACTTGATTTTAAATGATGGGGAAAGTTGAAGTAAGAGTGTATATTTCCAGTATTTTTGGCTGAGTCTGTTGTCTGTTATAAATTTGCTAGAAAATTGTAATTATGTAGTTAATACAAAATGAATACATCTCATACATGGCTACCTAACACACACTGAGAAGAGTAACTGTGCAGAGCGCCCTTGAAAAGTTCTGTACTTGGCAGCACTCTGCAAGTGTAATTGAGAAACTCTAATTTTTCTGTGTTCATATTCCCCTTTTTCAGCTTTTCCTTTAAGCAAATAAAAGACTAAAACTTTGGATTCCAATATGAAGTTATTACTGCAGTATCCCTTAAGAAAGAAAAGCATCTCGTATTTTTTTCTGAAGCATTACCTGCGCTTGCTGAAAGTAATTAACAACACTTCCGAACTAATGAAGCCAGGCTGAGTAATTGGAGCCTTGCCATTAATATAAGAGAATGCTTATCCCTTGTCACATGCCTAATGTTTGTGACTATCATTCAAGGACTCCTTGAAGAGTCCCAGGACTAAGGCTGGCTCATAATTACTTCCATCCCCATCCGAGTGTGTCACCATCTGTGAGCTGTGCAGTCAGTTCCTTCTTGCTGCTTTTGTCTGACTTGATAATTATTTTTTTTTTTAATTCTGCACAAATGACCCTGCTTCAACAGTTACGATATCCACAGCTCCATTTTTGCTCTCAGGTGGTTAAGATACTTAACCGTTGTCGTCTTTTTACATTTGAGCTTGCAACCCAGTTCTTTCAGTTTGCCAATTAACAAAAAAACCTCAACCCAACCAAAACCCAACAACAAGAAAACCGTAAGCAAGCACAGGAGAGAGATTCAGGCTATGACATTTCACAGACTAACCTAAACTTAGAAGAAAGAAGCAGTTTAGACAACGCTGCTTCTGGCTTTTTTTTTTTCTTATAGGCCAGACAGGTTGTGTTTATGTTAGTTACAAATTGTATTCTAGGATCTTTGGATTTGTTGATATTGATACATACAGGATGTGTAGAGAAATGTAAATGGATTTAAATCAGTTTCCTGAGTTGTTCTGGATGCAAACACTGAACTCTGGGGCACAGTGCGGAGATCAGCTGTGCTCCTGGGGATCCGGCCCTTTGCACTGCTGAAAAGCGTCTGTCAGTGAAAAGGAGATTCAGAAACGTGGCAGGGCAGTATCACAGGTGAAATTGGTTTTGGTGCAAATTTCCCTTCCCAACATGGTGCTGCTGGTTTCTGTTACTGTACCTTTCTCTCCTGAACGTATCTGCACCTGGCAGCCTCCTGAATCGCAAATCCACTGAATTCTCCTACCTTTTGTAGCCTGACTTCTTTCATGTTTCTTTATCACATCACTCCCTAGAAGATGTAGGACCCTGGAAGTAAAGGATTTTTAGCTGAAAGCTATTAATTTTTAGTTCATAATATGTAGTAGAATCAGAACAGTGGTGATACAAATTGAAAGATTGTAAAGTTGTGTAAGGAACGGCCAAAGTGCCAAATGGTTTGGTGGACTTCTGGGCCTCCAGTTCAAGAAGTTATTTGGAGCTGCAATGCCTGAGCATGGACTGCTTCATCTTTTTGGTTTCATGTGGGTTTTTGAGTCAGTTCTTCAAATGTGTGTTAAATCACGTATCATTTGCAAGTGCATCTGCAAATATTTTCGATACCACTATTGCATATAAGCAATGCTGCACTGCCAGCAGAGACGTGCATCTGCATCAGGGTGTCACTTTGATATATCTTTTTATGTAAAAAAGAATCAAAACACTTCCAAATTCCTTTGGCAGTTATTATATCTCCACAAATTTCCTCTAAGCTATTCTACAGCTTAAAATAAGTCACCCTAAAGGTGCACAGATGAGGTTGAACTTTCTAGTAATTAAGCATGAATGCAATGCTCTTTGCTTGTGGAATCTATAAATATGCAGCTGTGGAGTCAGTGATGAATGTGAGAGGGTTGTATGGCAGCCAAATATTTTCCTTTACATCTTCTTCGTCAACAAATATATTTTAATGATACTGGGATTGGTACCAGTATATTCTAATAATTTAAATCTAAACACATCTGGATATCTATTCTAAATAAAATACCTCCTTTCACAGTTTACAGCTGATACAAAGATTACAGTTTAAATATTTAAAAAAGTTTTTCTGGCAAAACAGAAGGGATTTTGAAGGAATTGTTTTCTACGTCACCATGCTACAATTTTCTGATGTGCTTGAGAAGGCTCCTGTTCACCTCTCATTGCTACATTAATTTATTCTGTGTTTTGCTAGACTAGATTTATTAGAAACTTTAACTGACTCTTCATAGTTTTGTTTAGCTACCTCTTGGCAGGTCTCTTTTTAATTCTCAAATCTTTGAGTAGTCAGCTGTGGCTCCATCACTCCTTGTAAAATCTTTTGTCCAAGTGTCAGTCTGAGTTTTTTGTTCTGTGATGTTGGCTCTAATCCTGATGTCATATTAATGGATTTGTAAACTCTGCTCATTTTTTACTTTCTGGATTTCTTAATGTCCCAGAACTTGCTATACCAAAAGACTCGCAAAATAAAACAAAAGTCTGCAATCCAGTCAGAAGCATTTACATGAGAAAGCAATCTACACAGTCATCATGCTTCAGAAATCTTAATGGTTGTAACGAGCCTGCGTCGTGGAGACACTGTTCTGACCGAAGTGTCTCTTCCAGAGAGCTGGGCTTAAAATTCCAGATTTTTATGATTATTGCTTGTGTCTGCCCTTTCTTCATCCTTAAGCTTTTGAACTCTTTCACATTATAAATTTTTGAAAGTTAAATTCTCTGCACATTTCCTGCCTTTGCTGCTCTGTCCTGTGGAACCAAAGCCCAGTGAGAACAGCTTTCCAGTTACACGAATCACTCCAGCAGAGCCCAGTTACAGATTACACATGGAGACCCTATTTACATTGCTTAGTAATTTTCTTCTGAAGGACACAGTCTCTGTTAATGGAAATACCTCAAATTTATAGCAGTTACTAGCAAGATAAATTCTCTGACTAATTTCCCAAGAAATGCTCTTGAGGAAGTGTATAATTTGAACAGTGGCTTTGCTAGATATATATTAATATAATTGTTTATTTAACATGCTCTCTATCCATCTTGTTAACATCTGTTGTATTAATAGAAACTATTGCCAAATAGTTTTAAGAGTGATGGTGATGAGATAGCGTGCATCTGAAGGTCTGTTTGGATTGGATTTTAGATTTATCGTTCATATTCTGCACTTAGAAGAAAAAGAACCTCTCAGTTTTCACCTTTCTTGAGCATAAAGGGCTTTAATAGTTGAATCATTTGATCTAGTTATTGAAAGGATTATTATTATTGTTCATGCCAACTGACCCTCTGGAATTTGAGGAAGGTGTTTAGCCGTACGAGGTTTTGCATTTTCTGCTATTTTATTGCCCTTATCGTTACATGAAATGCTACATTATCAGCATACTCACGTTATTTTTGTACTGGTTCCAGTTGCAATGTGCAATGACTTGTTGAAATCTTGACATCTGTTTTCTCTTTTCGTCCTTTTTTTTTGGAAGTCAACCATGTCGCTCTTTTTCAGTGTTTCATGCTGAGCCTTAAATTCACATGTGTATCTAGCCCAAAAGCATCATACGTCTCAGTTACCTTCCAGACAGTATATGACGGAGTACTGTCCTGCATGTTTTTTATTAATGATTATGCCTGAAAGAAATGCAGTTTACAACATTATCACCAGAGTCCACCATCAGTCAGTAAGCTAACATGAGAACATCATGTCAGGGACATTAAGGTGATGCCTGCATGGTAGCACTGGGATTTTGGAATTAAAGTGTTTTCAAAAAGGGAAAATAAGTCTCCCATCTCTAAATGTGTTCAGGTAGCTATATGTTATTGCACAGTCCACCTGCTACTTGAATTGCTGGTTGAAATCTGGTTCTGCTGGAGGCACGAGGCATCATAGGTTCAGTTCAGATGTTACTAACTCTTACAAATTTCATGTTTCTACCTGCTTGTGCAGTGCATACTCGCTCTCTCACAAGAACAAGAAAGCCAGAAATTTGACATTTGACAAAGACATACTGTGAGCCAGATTGCTCTGATTGTAAAGACCAGTCCAAACAAAAGGAAATCTTTGTGTCTAGGGGAGCTTTCCAGAAACTCCCTCCTTGAGTGCCACCAGGTGGACCTGATGACTTACCAGTCTCTAACCTGGATGCTTTCATAACGGTTTATAGTCTGTAACTTTGACCTTTTCCTCAGTCAGTGATGTATGTAATAGTTTCTCATATAGAGGGCTTTACAGTACTTAAAGCAAAATTACCAATAGATTTCCATCTGGATTTGTATCCAGACAACTAGTAAATTTTATTCAGACCAATTCCCAGATAAGTGGTGTCTCCCACAGTCTCCAAGGAAAGATCGTGTGATCTCTCAGTGTCTCAAGAAGCAATTGCAGCTTGCTGCCACAGTTTCCAGCTGAAAAATTAGAGAGCAGCATCTGGCCAGCCAAGCAGAGCGGGACCCAGTTTATAGCTTCCCGCAGAGCAAAACCTTGCAAAAATAAGCAGACCTCTAGAAAAATACATAGTGAACTGTGGTGGAAAATGAATCAAGGGCTTCTGCACGAAGAGTTAATTCAAGGACTCATGCTTGCCTTATGGCATGTGTTTGATAGAGCTCTTAAATGAAAATGGAAATAGCAGCATTGCACACTTTTCAGGTACAATTATGAGAGTACCTTTGGTTGAAAAATGGTATTGAATTCAAGGAGAAATTGCAATCACAAGGCTTTACTGATCTACGAGTATTTGGGAAAAGTATTTGGAAAAGTATTTCTTTTTTTTAAGAAAAGTTGATCGTGTGCACCTTATTTTTGAATTTATGAATAAAATCCAAGTTTGGGGGAAAGTGTATTAAAACTGCTTCAGAAATAGCGACCCACTAATTGCCTTTTGAGGAATTGACCTAATATAATGCATTTATTGAACACAGTGAACATGACTGAGTACAATATTTAATTTCTTCTAGAAAGCACTAGAAGCTTACCCTGAAAAATATTTTTATCTCTACTTTAAAAAGACATTTCCTTCTTATTTCCAAACCTGTAATTATAATTTCTAGAAATTGGCACCTGACTGCATTTTTCTTTTGAATGAATTCATTTCACTTAACTGGTCTCTGCCCCCTCATTTACCTGCTTTAAGCAACTAAAAGGATAGGATTAAAAAATTAGCTAAAATTTGTCATGAAATTTGAACAATGGAAATTCGTGACTGATTGTTCTTGCTTATTTTAGACACTTTACACACAGACATGAGAATCTAGCCCAGTGCTCTGCTGTTGATTGCAAACATAACAAAGCTGTGGATTTTAATTTTTTGAATATATCTGGCACGGTATTCTAAAAAGTAATATTATCCCAACCAATGAAAAAAATGGCATTTTCACTTGTAATGTGATTGATGATCTAAAAGATACTTGGGTTTTCTACTATGTGGCCTTCAGTTTGTAGGTTTTTTCTTCATAAGATGTTTTGTCATAGAAAGGCCTTCAGCCAACAAGCTCTCAAGTGTCACTACTTTCTGAAGAACACACTGACAAGTGCTTAAGATAGTTTAAAAGACTGCTTTGAAGCCAGCAGCTTTTGTTCTGGCCCAGTTGCAGGAGTGCAAAGATTTGAGTGGCAAATAAGTAAAAGGAAACAGCATCTTGACACAGAGGATAGATATTAGCCACACTGGTGTAAGTGGATGAAGAAGCTTCCCTAGGATTCCTCTCTCCAGAAACCGTGTGCTTAATTTTTCTATTTCTGAGAATATAATGGTAGAATTCAGTAATAATCATGAAATAAATAACTCACAAGTGCATGGCACTGCATTTATCTTTTTCAGCAAAGGACAGCTTGTGTAGCTGTGTAAACTGTACCTCTTGTACATACGCATTGTGGAATTGAGATACTTTTCAAAAGAAGTCCGCAGGGTTGTGAAAGACAGTATCCTGTTTTTCCTGGTAATATCTTGCTATGTGTTCCAGTTTTATTTGTGTAGTCTTTGAAACTATTTTAGTACCTCTGACAAGACTTTACGCAAGGAGACAAATTAAAATAAATTTTATTTTGCTTAACGATCACAAATTAGAGTAATAGCAATTTCCTGGTTCTTAAGAGTATGTGAGTACTCTGTTTACTCCTAAAATAGTTGCCATCTGTTTGGACAAAAATACAGGGCTGCTGAAGTCCACGCTTCGTGTATCTGACCACTAAATGGTAGTGTTGCATTGCAGCTGAAACAGGAACATACATGAATATGGAAGAGAAAAAAAAAAAAAGACAGCTGTAGTTGAACTCCACTGTCAAAATCTCAACTGATTTCCCCTTGGCCCATTAATTATATCTTCTGCTGTTAAATCAGCCATTCTCTCCATGTTTGATTGTACTGAAAAAAACAGCCCCTGTTTAACAATAATTTATTTTAAGGGTGTGGGGAGGTTTTTTCCTTGCTGTCCCTTTACAAGCCTTGTTCTGCTGTTTGAGTTGTCCATCACAAGCACACTGATCTGTTGTGCAATTGCTGTGGGATTAACAGGAGCGTATTTTACAGTGACTCGCAGGCTTTGGTTTCTTTTGATGCAAAAGAAGTCTGTAGTTGATGTGGCCAAGTGATCTGTTATTTAGGATAAATGTTTAGCTGACATATGTATTTGACTTTTATGAGTAAGACTATCTGGACTCTGGGGCTACAAAGTTTTCTCCCATTTAATGTTGGTGTAGGAGTATGCACTGTGTATTTGACCGGGAAAAAGAATGCTTAGGGATGCACTTGTGACAGATGGACATCCTGCTTCTTAATTCAGCTGGACTCTGAACCTGAAGGTTCACTTTCCTGTTTCTTTGCCAAAAACATTGCTTAGAAATTGCCTCAGTCCTTGAATTGCTCATAATGCCTTTCTGCTTACTTGCCTGAATAATTTATCCAGTAATTAAGCTTTACATTTTCTATTCTTAATAAAAAATAGAAATATTTAAATTTGATTAAAATATTAATTTAAATATAATTATAAATAGTAATAA
>NW_010172494.1:0-490 GCF_000695765.1 Mesitornis unicolor
TGAAGTCAGGAACAGTCTGAAGTAATTGCCCTTATAAGAGGACTGCTATGTTGGTTTTATCTGTGGGTTTAGGCAAGAGTGCATGGGGGATGCATTAGGGAATGGACCTGTGCTGAGTCTTCATGTGTGAGTGCCAGCGCCAATGGAAATGATGGATGATCAACAGGGATCTACCTGGGACCATGTCCCCATGACTTTATGGCTGTGGGGTGAGTGCTCAGAGCTCTGCAGCACCATGTGCTGGACACTTATGGGGCCAGTCCAGACTGGGTTGCTCTGCTGAGCTGGGCTGGGGAGAGGCAGTGGAGATGGGGAGAGCTGGGGAGGGGGTGGGCTGGGAAGTATGTGAGAGAGAAAAACACCAGTGTAGAGCTTGTACTACCTGGATATGTAAGGTGAGGACTTAGACGACATTTCTGATGCAATTCCATGGCTCCTGAAAAGGAACAAAGACATGCGGATGCAGGAGAGGATGCTGGTCTGTGGTCTC
>NW_010172495.1:0-3524 GCF_000695765.1 Mesitornis unicolor
GGAGGGCTGGGGGGGGCTGAGGGCTGCATGCCCTGGGGCTGGTCCTCTGCCTGGACTTGTGCGCAGCATCACCAGGAGGTCGATTTGGAGCTGCTGCTGGTCCCCCCAGCCCATCCTCTATGTGCTTGTCTGGGGATGCTCTCAGGGCTCTCCTCAGCACCGTGGTGCAATGGCTCCAGCTCTGCCCCCTTGCACTGCCCTCCTCTGCTGCTGGTGACCCCGCTTTGCACCGGTGCTGATTTTTTGGGTGGTGATGGCAGTTGTTGCAGTTTATCTTGGCCCTGCGGTGTGCCCGGACACAGCTGTTTGCCTTGGGAGGAAGGTGGCTCTGGAAGCCCGGACCTGCCCTCAGGTAGCTCTTGACCTCTATCTCGACCTGATGCAAACAGGTGACATTTGCTGAGGTCCTTGGGGGAAAAAAGGGCTGAGAAACCTGCTGTCACAGAGGAGGTCTTCTTGTAGAGCAGGGCCGGGCTCCAGTTGCGCTTTTATTTGCTTGTTAAATATTTTATTTGGCTCTTCTGATTTAGTTTTACGGTGGCTTTAACGGGATCATGCTGTTTTCCAGCTGTCTCTGCACATGTGCAGAGGGAGGGCAAATGGGAATTGGTGGGGCGCACAGAGTAGCGCCTGGCCCCCCAGGAGCTGGGAGGGAGCAAGGACAACGTGAGGCCAAGGAGGCAGGACAAGGACTGGATGCCTGTGCTGCCTCCCGGGGTGCTCCTGGCGTTGTACAGCTCAAGGCCAGCTGGCATAGGTGCATTGGTGTAACCAGCCCCAAAGCATTTTCCTTCCCTGAATTTGCCCACTGGTGCTTTGAAACTGTTTGCGGTGCCTGCAGCGAGTCGCTCTGCAGGTTCATGGCACTTCAGGGCAATGCAGAGGTAGTGCCCACGAACCTGTCTGTGCTGCACCTGCTCCTGGGCTGGGGGCAAGGGGGGAGCACCCAAGAGCCGGGTGTTTTCCAGGGCCAAATGTCCATCCTTGGTGGCACTGGGAGCTGCCTGCCATCCTGTCCTCCTGGCTGGAGACAGGCAGCGTCCTGGGACCAGCACCAGGATGGCTGTGGTCGAGGATCCCTGGGGAGCCCAGGAGGCTGGGTGTGCGTTGGGGAGGCATGACTAACCGGGTAGGGTGGGCATGGTAACACCAAATATTTGAATGGGAGCAGGGTTATTCCGGGTAACGTTGGCTGGTAAAAATAGACGCAGAAAGTAGAAAGGGAAATGCTACCGTGGCTGGAGTGGTGCGTGGGAAAGGGCGTCTGTGCGATGGCAGAGCCAATGCTGGAGGGGTCGGAGGCTAGGGGTGGACATGCTCATGACCTGAACAGCTGCAGCAGAGCGGTCCCTGCAGCGTGGCTGATTCACACAGCACGATGAGCAGCCTCCCCTGAGCACAGCCTGCCACAGTGCCTGCAGCCTGGCTTCCCGAGGGGCGTTAGCAGGTGCTGGGCAGTTGCTCACCCTGCTCTGGTGTTCCCTGCAGCTGAGAAGGTGTCCTCCCTGGGCAAGGACTGGCACAAATTCTGCCTGAAGTGCGAGCGCTGCAACAAGACCCTGACCCCGGGCGGGCACGCTGAGGTAAGAGCCACGGGATTGGAGGGGTTGCTGGCCTGGTGGGCTCTCCAGGGCTCTCTAGGTACCCAATGCCATGAGGGTGGGCTGTCCTGGTGGCACGAGGGCCCAGGAACACATGCTGTGGCTTCAAATGCTGCTGCTGCTGAGGCCTGTGAGGCTCAAGAGCTCTTGTGTGCGGTCCTGGGCAAGCCAGGGTGCAGTGCCCTGGCCATACTGCCCTGGTGTGGGCTCCCAGGCAGCCCGAGGTGGGGCTCGGTGCGCCCTGGCAAGCACTAGCAGCAGCTCCGTGCACCGGGCAGACTTGCTTGGGCATTGCACTGGCTTCAAAGGCACGTGGGTGCTGAGAGCCTGCACTGGAGTGTGGTTAAAGACCAACAAAAATTGGAGATGTGTGGGTTGCCATGGCGATGCTACCTCAGCATTAGTGCTTTCAGTGACGTGGGGCTTGCGCTGGAGTACGATGCCACCATGACTGCCTGGTGCTTGGGAGCACAAGGGTGCTGTGCTGGCGGTGCCAGGTGCTCAGGCCTGGGAGCAACTGTGTTTTCCTTGTGCGATGCCCCAGTGTGACACCCACTGCCCTGGGTTTCGCACAGCGCCTGTCATGGCAGTGTGTCACCAGCTCTTTAGCATAGTTTTAGCACACAGTGCAGCTGGGGAACAGGCGGTGGCAGCAGAGACAGCCCTGCTGGTTGCCACTGGCCCGTGGGGAGTGGGGCTGGTCCTGCCGGGGAGGATGGGGCTGCGTGGGTGGCTCTGTGCTTCGGGGTGGGTTAAGCCCAGGGAATTTGCTGCTTCTCCATATAAGGCCAGATTTTGCTTCTGTGGGGGACAGCAGCCAAGCCCCCACCAGCTGCACCGACAGCAGGATTTGGCCCTTCCCTGTTTTTTCTCCCTCCTTTCAAGCCAGCGTGTCCAGTTGGGTTGGAAAGGTGTCGCGGGGAGACCAGCTAAATGTTTACCTTCCCCTCCAGCATGGCAACGCTGTAAGCACTCGGATATTTATGCCATGCACTATTTTGCAGCTGCCTGCTGCCTGCTCGCTGCCTGCTCGCTCCTCCAGCCTTGTCCCTGTCTGCTTCTAGCCCTCGCCTTCGGGATGGCCCCGATCAGGAAGGCAAGGGAAGGGACAGGGCTCAGGCTGTTTTGGGCAAGGTGTCCCTGCCTTGCCACAGAGGGGATGGAGGGCAGGAGCACTTGGCATGAAGCAGGGCTGAGATGCTGAACGGTGCCAAGCAGGTGATGGGGTCAGTTTGTGTCTGAGGATGGGGTCCCAGTGGGTTTTCCACACAGAGCGGTGTGGGCAGCAGCCACAAATGCTCTTTCTTTTCTCTTGGATTCGGTTCATGCTGGCCCATGAGAAACGTCCATGCAGAGCTCCAGGGCTTATCGTCTGCTTCGTGCCTTCCTGTGATAATCACCCCCGGCCCACAGCAGGGCTGATAGTGGCAGAGCTGGAACCCACACCCACACAGGGCCTCTGATCTCAGGCCAAGTCGAGGGGGAAGACAAAGCTCAGTGAAAGCCATGGTGCTCTGCATGCCTAAAAACTCCCTGATGGCACACAGGATGCTTGACAGGCACAGTGACGCCAGCCCTGCAGCATGGCATGGCCAGAGCAGCTGGAGTGTTTGATGCAGGAGAAATCCTTGAGTGCTGGGGCCAGGTTAGGCTGTCGCTGGCAGACCTGCAGGCTGGGTGCGTTTTGGGATGAGGACATGGCCACGGTGGGCTCTGAACACCAGTGGGGATGGAAGCGGTTGCAAAGTAACTGGTCGCCACTCAGCATCCTAAACACTCGCCTCTCTCCCCAGCATGATGGGAAGCCCTTCTGCCACAAGCCCTGCTACGCCACGCTGTTCGGCCCCAAAGGTACGTCTGTGCTCTCCCACTGCGCCTGTGTGGCTGTGCCCAGGGATGCAGGAGGGGCCAGGTCCCCCCATT
>NW_010172495.1:3549-6694 GCF_000695765.1 Mesitornis unicolor
AGGCTAGCAAGGGCTGAGCATCGTGCCAGCACTTTGAAGCCCTGCCCCTGCCATCCCCTTGTGCAGAGGGAGAGGAGAGCTGCCAGAGGGAGGGATCTGTCCTGACAGCTGCCCTTTTTTTTTTTTATATATATTTAAAAAACATATTCCCATTCAGACAGAAGGTGGAGTTGCTCTCCTATCCCAGACGTGGCTGGAGGAAGCCTGGGTCAGGAGAAAGCAAGCCAGGCCGAGGTGCAGATGTGTCTGCAGTGGCTTGGTGGCTCAGTGGGGCTGGGGGAGGTGGGACAGGGGCTGGGGGGAGGATGGAGAACCCGAGTGCTCCCAGGCCACCACAGCCTCTCTCTGCCCCACTGCAGGGGTGAACATTGGCGGCGCTGGGTCCTACATCTATGACAAGCCGCAGATTGAGGGGCAGACTGCTCCAGGGCCCATCGAGCACCCAGCGAAGGTGGAGGAGAGGAAGGTGAACGCCGCACCACCCAAGGGACCCAGCAAAGGTGAGGGGCAGGGCAGGATGGGCAGCCCTGCCCAGAGCCACCATGTTTGGCGATGGCGTGGGGTGCAGGGTGTGCGCTGAGGGGTCCTCTGCACCCCTGTGTCCTGGCTGAGATCTCCTCCTGCTTCCTCTGCCCATGCCCTCTCTCCTTCTAGCTTCCAGCGTCACCACCTTCACTGGGGAGCCCAACATGTGCCCGCGCTGTGGCAAGAGAGTCTACTTCGGTAAGGTGGAGAGTGGGCAGTGGGTGCATGCCCTGGGGTGGCATGGCCCCACAGTGCTGGGGCGCCGTGAAGGATCCCTGGGGCACGTAGAGGGTCTGGGAGGGGGTTTTGGCGCAGAGATGAGGTTGGGGACACAGAGAGATGTGCCCAAGGAGCCTGCAGGGATGGGTCCTCCTGGGTGCAGGGCTTCATCTGCATCACATCTCCTGCTGTCACCTCCTCAGGTGGGTGGCATGGACTTAATAACTGTCCTTGGTCAACATCTGTCACCTGCGAGGGGTGGGAGAGACGCGGGAGGCTGGGGTGCTTGGAGTGGTCTCAGGATTTTGTATGCAGAGGTGATGCCCCAATGGGGCGTGCTCCCCCCTGGCACTTGTGCAGGGGGGCTGGTGGGACCCTCTCTCCTTGTCCCCGCTCTAGCCGATTCACTGGGAAAGGACTGGCACCGTCCCTGCCTACGCTGCGAGCGCTGCAGTAAGACACTGACCCCAGGGGGCCATGCTGAGGTAAGGATGCCCCAACCCCCCCAGCATGACTGGGGGATGCCCGTGGGGCACAGCTGAACCATACCCCACCTGTTGGGCAGCCCCTGCCTTTGCAAGAGGGTAGGGCAGGGCTGGTGGGAGCAGCTCCTGCAGCCTGGGAGTGCTGGGGATGCTGGGGTGGGGGTATCTGCAGGGGGTGAGCAGAGTGGGACGTGTCCTGGGGACTGGCCTTTCCCCATCCCCCTGCCCTGGGTGACATGCGTCTCTCTGCCCCGCACAGCATGACGGACAGCCGTACTGCCACAAGCCTTGCTATGGGATCCTCTTTGGGCCAAAGGGTGAGTGCTGGGGGCACATGGGGTGGGGTGTTGGTCTGGAGGCACACGTCCCACCTGGGCTGATGCCTGTGCCCAGAGGGGACATCCCCCTGGAGCGTGCCACCTTCCTGTCCAGGTCGTCACCCTCCTGCCTCTCCCCCCGTGCAGGCGTCAACACTGGAGCTGTGGGAAGCTACATCTACGACAAAGACCCCGAGGCAAAGAACCAGCCCTAGGCAGCATCCCCCTGCCACGCCTGCTCTGTGTCCCTGTACTAACCTCCTGCTGGCGGCGGGAGCAGACCCTCGCCAGGCTGGCCACGGAGCTGTGCTCTCTCTGCTGTCTCTACTCTGGGCAGGACAGCCCTGCCCTCCGGGTTGTATCTCATAGTCTCTAATATAAGCTTCAGTGTTTAAAGGCAAAGGTAAAAGGTGTCTCTGGTGGTTCCCAATGCGCTCTGCCCTCCTCAGCCCTCCTAGCAGTCCCCGGAGTGCAGGGGGCAGTGGGGCGGATGTGGGAATGTCACCATGTGCAGGGGACTGCGGGTGGCGCTAGAGGGGCTGAGAGCAGGGGAAGGTGGTGGCAGGAGTCACACCACGGGAGGGTGCTCCCTGCTGCCTCTGACACGGAGGCCAATAGAGCGGGGCAGGCATCCTGTGGCACTTGTGGATGGGGGCTGGTGGTCAGGGTGCCCAGCCCTGCTCCTCGCCAGCTGCTGAGGACATCTGGGTCTCCTGAGGGCTCCGGTAGCACTGCCCTTCCTGGGCTCTCCACACCCTGGCTCTCACTCTCCCCAGGCCCCATGGTTGACCCCAGCCACCATTGAGGTTGCAGGGTCTGGCACCTCCCTGCATCCTCATCCTTGCACCCTGTGGGCATCCCTGTACATGCATCTGGGCAGGTGCCCAACCCAGTCAGGTTTGGGTTGGTGGTTCCCCTCAACCTAGTCCCTCATGGTGGCAGAGTCCATGCTTTGGGGGGACCTGCGAGCCAAAGCCCTGGGGGGAGTGGGCTGCTCCGCGCCTTCGGAGGGCAGAGCGCATTGGGCTGACGGCTCGGTGGCAGGGTGCCCACCTGCCTCCCAGAGTCAGAGGTTTCTCGTTGTTGTTTATTTATAAGCAGTTGTAAATGTGCCCCTTGCTTTGGAGAATGACACGTGCCCCCCTGTCTCACCTGTCCCCTCTATGCACGCCCAGCCCTGCAGCTCAGGAGGCCGGGGAGGGGGCTGGTGCAGGGGACCCACCAGGGCAGCAAGCCCTGGGGTGCCAGCACCCCCCTCTTTCTGGACTCCCTGCACCGCTGCGGGGCTGACTTTTGTTATATGCTGACAATAAAGGTTTTGAGAGATACATTGTGTGGCTCAGCTCTGGGCAGAGATGGGTGAAGCTGTGTGTGCTATGCAGCCTCCCTCCAGTCCCGGGATAGTGTGGGTACCCTGCTGTGATGGTCCTCCCCCAGATGGCGTGGGATGGGATGACAGTGGATGGGATGCTCACTGGCTTTGCAAGGTGGAAGATGAGTGGAGGGATGTTATGTAGCAGGTGACACTGTTTCTCCCAGCCTGGGCTTGCTGAGCAGGGTCTGCTGGTGGGAAAGCCAAGCCCGACAGCAGTGGGGCAG
>NW_010172495.1:6705-17145 GCF_000695765.1 Mesitornis unicolor
CATGGACCACCCCCCCACCACCCCTGGGAGCTGTCATGTCCCCAGCCAGATACCAACCCTGCTGCCAGGCCTGGTTTTAGACATCCAGCTATTCCCCTTAGGAGCTTGGTGTCTGGAAAGCAAGGCATGGAGCTGCCAAGGCAAACACCGGCTCTGGGAACTGCTGCTCCAGCTTGTCCTCTTTGGCAGGTTCGTGCAAGAGCCCCCTGTTGGGCTGCCTGCTGACTGTGCTCCCCCCCAGGATGCAAACACTGTGCCATCCCCGTTTGCTGGGGAGAACAGGGACCTGCTGCCCCCACAATGCCTTGCATCCTTGTAGCAGCCTCAGCCCTGGAGCTGCTCCATCACCGAGTAAGAGAGGGGTGGGTGGGTGCTGGCCATGCCTCTGGCCTTGCTCCTCACCTGGGCACGGCCAGGAAATGCAGCAGGCACTGCAGAGCGGGAACGCTGGCTCTGCTGTGCCTCGCACCTATGGGGAGCATTCGGCCGCGGTGGCATCCCCTGGGCCGGGGGAGCTGGCAGCTGCTGGTTTCCCCTCTCCCAGCAGTGATCCCAGCGGGACACAGTCTTTTCACAGGCACAGAGGGCTCGGCAGCGCAGTTCCCAAGCCGAGGAATGAGCTGTGTGTGTTCGTGTTTTGGTGGAGTTTCTATAGAGAGTTGACCCCTCTGCTGCTTTTGGGACCAAAGCTGCTGTGTAAATCATTGTGGTGTCACTGTGCCGGCTCCTTCCTGGACCCACAGCAGAGAGCCAGGCCCTTGCAGCCCAACGTTGCCAGGTTTGCCCCATGTAGCAGCAGTGCTGCTGGGGTGGAGAGGTCCCCATTGCCCACTCAGGACCCAGCACAACTACCAGTGAAGCCCTTGGCACAAATCCAGCTCTCATGCAACCCTTATTTACCATCGTTAATTAACGAGCTTAATATGCCAGCTGTTTTGCTAGCCTGTAGCAATCCTCTGCAGCAGTGAGTTTTCCTGATGGACTGCCTAGGCTGAATTTTTCCCCACCCATCACCACCCTGCCTGTAGTTTATTGGGGGAGGGTCGCCCACACTACCACCTGCATGCCCCCGTGTGCCCCTCATTGGGGAGGCTGAGGAGCAGGCTTTCTCCACATTGCCTCCAGGTGGGATGCTCGCTGCAGGAGAGAGCCGAGCACATCCAAGGCCTAACCTGAGACCGAGAGTGTGGGCAGAGTGAGATGGGAAGGAGCTGATGCAGGGCTGCTGGGACTGGTTAAACCTGGCTTAAGACAGGGAGGAAGGCAGCTTGGGGTGGTGGGGAATTGGAGGGGATGTGATGCCCTGATGGCTGGTGCCTGGGTTAGTTCTGGGTGGGAAGGGATATGGGGCAGGGCAAGTACAGCATCCTGGCTGCTGGCTGCTCCCAGGTGGCAGCCTTCAAAAGATTTTTATTTTGTTTTGGGGCTGGCTTTTTATTTTTCTTTTTTTTTCCTCCTTTCTTTTTTTTCTTTTGCTTGCATTTTCTTTTCCCCATGGAAGCTTTATTGGGGGAATGTGATGAAATTAAAAATAGACAAAATTCAGCTCTGCTGTGCAAGAGGCTGCAGGGAAGCCTGCATCCACCACAGCTTCCTGCTACCCTGAAGAGGACAACCTGGCTGCTCAGAATCCAGGTGAGTGATGTCTCTTCACTGTCACCCCCTCTCTGATGTGGTAGGGGAGGCTGGGCACCCCTCACGGCAGAAGGTGGTCCCCAGGTGCAGTGGGTACCACCCACAAGGTGGGTGTTAAGATCAGGAAGTTGAAGGATGTAGCAGAGCTTTGCTATCTGATATGGGGTTATCTGTGTGTGGTGAGAGGTCAGGGCTGTGCCTGCGCTGTTGTGGGGACTGGAGCACTGACACAGCAGTGTGGCACTTTGCTCAAGCAGAGGAGGCATCTCTGGCCTCTAATCCTTGGTGCATTTTTGGATTTATATTTGGGAGGCCTATGTGAACTGAAAATGCTCCTTTACTTGAGGCTTGGAAAACATCCTTCCCCTCGGGGACGACAAATATTTTAATTCTTTTTTCAGCTCAGGACTTGCTAGTGGGATAAAAAAGTTGGAGGGCTCTGGTGATTACAGACATGCTCTCCAGGGTATGGACGAAAACAGAGAACAAAGTGGATGCAGCTTTGCTTGGAAGGCCCCCAAGCCCTGTGAACTTGTCCTGGACAATTGCCCTTGCTAGGGCTCAGCAAGGAGCTGTGCATTGCAGCTTCTCACTGGGTGCAGGGCAGGGATCCACCAGGTGCCACAGTGCACTGGTGGTCAATCAGTTTTGAGGCAGCTTGGGTGATGGGTGCCAGTCTGTACCCCTGAGGTGGGGGAGGAGCAGGATGGTCACCCAGTGGCGTTTCTCAACAAAATGCTGAGGGCGCCTGTGCACCGGAAACTGGGCTTCATCGCTTGTGCTGTGGTTGGTGACACAGAGAAGGTGAGCGTCCAAAACCTGGTCCTGGAGGGGCACGGCAGGCTGCATGCACAGAAAAGACCAGGGAGGGACTTGGCAGGGGCAGGAATGACGAGGGCAGCTCTGTGCTACGACATCTGAGCTTGTCCATGCAGGGAAGGGAGATGCAACCATTGCAGTGTGGAGGGGCTCCTGAAATGCATGGAGATGGCAAAACAGCTCTGATGTGCCAGGGGTTGGAGCAGCACAGTTGGGCAGCAAAGGAAGACAGATTTAAAACCTTTGCTGGGAAGTAAATAAATAGGAACCAAAAGGGATCAAGGGATGGAAGATGTGATTTAAGATGGGGTATTAAAAGTGACCCAGTAAGCACAGCTTGCTTCCCTGAGGGCTGAAAACTGGCTCCAAGGCTCCCTGAAATCGGTGGCACGGCTCTCCCTGGCTTGGCCAGGCTTTGGCTCAGCCCCAGAAGGAGGTTAAAGCACTGAATGTAAATATCAGAGGGGGTGCAGGCAAGGATAAAGGAGGGGGAACAGTATGAAAGCAAGTGAAGGAGGATTTGGGCTGTAAATCCTGCTGCCAGTGTAGTGCCCTGGGCTATCATGTCAGGAGAGCTGCTGGTGCAGGGTCCAGCTGTGGCACTGGGGAGGAAGGTGCTGGCTCTGTCTCTCAGCTCCCTGCTTCTTGCTGCCTGGGGACATCAGGGAGAGCATTTCCCCCTGGGATGCAGGATGGGCTCTGCAGCAGCCTTTATATCTCCTGGCGATTTGCAGGCACGGTGAGGTGCTGGGGGACCACCCTGGGGACTTGAGGGGCTCCTGGAGTGTGCTGAGGCTGCTTGCTGGGAGAGGAATACCTGTGCTGGTGGAATGGAGGTGTGCATACTGCTAGTGGGTGTGCATACCTGTGGCTCCTCCTTTTGCTCTCCTCTCGCTTGCTATGTCTTGACTGTCTTGCTTGGGTAAGGCAGAGTGGTGCAGCTATATCCCTCTCCCTTCCCTGTGCCTTCCCAGTGGTGTGCTGAGAGAAAGAGCAAACACCTCTGCTCCCCTGCCCCTTTGCCTCACCTCCAGTGAATTTTTAACCAGGAATAGAAGGTGTGGCATCACCACACCACCAGACCCAGCCCAGGGCAAACAGAGCCACTGGGTGAGCACCCCATGTGAGGGCAGGGCTGGAGAGGTGGTCCCTGGCACTGCTCCCCTGTGAGCAGCCCCTGAGTAGAGCCCACGCTCCCCGCCAGCCCCTGGCACAGACACATCTCCCCGACAGGCAGAGGCGATGCCTCATGGGTGCTGGGCATCTTCCCAAAGCAGCGGGCGTTGCTTCCTCAATGAACCAACTGGATGCGATAGCCACAACAGAAACAGCTGGGGCTGTGCCAGGAAAATGCACTAAACCCTCCCCCGGCAGGATTTAGCCAGGAGGTTTCCTTGGGCTGCCTCTAATGGAAAGCTTGCAGAAAAGAGCAGATGGTATTGGAGACTTTGGGCAGATCATATGCAAAAGGACTGGGGAATGGTGCCTGGGTGAAGTTGGAGGAGATTTTCCATGTAGCTGTGACTTGGAGGGGTTGGAGAAGCGGGCAAGGGCTACCGCACTCTTCTGTCCTATGGATGGAAATCCTGGAAGCATCCCTGGCGAGGTGCTCCCCCAGCAGCAGGGCTAACCACATCCCCACTGAGTCCTTGTGCTGCACGGCAGTGCCTCGCTGGGCTGGGAGCTGGTCCCAGGACTCCCGTGTTTGTTATTGCTCGCGCGGTGTAATATTAACCGCGTGATAATAATTCACACCCTGGCTCTTGAGCTTGGGAGCTGACCTGACCAGTGACTGCTGCGGGCAGCCAGCTGCTTAACCGGGCTGGAAATGTTTTTACAGTTTCTGCTAGAAACAGCTATGTGATTGCCCATGCCCAGAGCGGGACAGGCTCTGCGCTGCATCCAGGAGGGCTGTAAGGACAGATTTTGGCACAGCAGCGAGCGTGTTTTGCAGGATCAAACCCTTCAGGGCTTTACAGCACCAGAAGCAGCATGCTGGTGGGGTTGTTGAGCTCCCGTGTCAGCAACCCCCAGGGTGGCCTTTTCTGAGCCCCTTCTCCAAGCCCCCTGCTCCAGCACTGCCTTTCCCACTGCTGTCCCATTCTCAATTACTCCCGGCCATCGGCTGCCTGTCAGCTTTATGAAGACGTACCCCAGAGGTTTTCCTTCGGGTGTAATTTGCCCTGACAGCCGCCTTTGTGCTGTTGTTTTCCTGGCCGGTAATGGGATTAGCCACGTGCAAATCCGGAGGTGATGGAAGGCGAGTGTGTGTAGGGGGGGCACGCCAGCCCCCCACTGCGGGGTACCCTGTGCTGCTTTGCAGCACCGTGGCGCCGGCATCTCGCGGGCCTTTTGATGGGATCACGTGTCTGGCAGCTCCCCCCAGTTTTTTTTAAAGCCACCCTGTAATTTTCTTGTCAAATTAGAATCCCATGCTGAGCAGGGTAGGGCATATTTTACAGCAAATCATTTTGGTTGAGTGGGCCCTTGACTTGCACAAGCGTGGGCTGAAATATGGCTGAGGAGGGAGATTTTGCAGGATTCACAGTTGTGTGAGTGCTGGGAAAAGGCTGGAGCAGGCTCCCACTGGTCCCTGGGTTGTGCCTCCACCGGTGCATCGCCTTCCCACTGTGCAAGTGTCCTGGGGACTGTGCTGGGAGAAGCGTGGGAGCCCCCACTCGACTGCAGCAAGAGGGGGCAGGAGGGGAGCTGGAAGCTGCTGTCCTGGCAGATGGGCCGCTTCACTATGCGGAAATAGCTGTTTTTTCTTGCTGTGTTAGCAAAACAAACCCAAATCGGCTTATGTTACCCACCCTGCCTGCTAAAATGCCGGTGACTTTTCCAGTCATTGCTCTGGTAATCAGCAGGGGCCAAGTTGCTCGAGGGGAATATTTGGGCAGCCAGCGTGTGCCCACAGCTCCAATGTGCCTGCGTGCTCTTGCCTTGCAACCCTGCCCGAAAAGACTGGGAAACTCTTGGGAGTCCTTGAGGGCTGTGAAGACCTTACACCAAATATGCTGCAGATGGACCTGGGGAAGCTGGTGCTGTCTCTTGCCAATGCTTTCTAAAAGGCCATGGGAGGGGACCATGGCCATAACAACACCACCCAAACAAACAAATGGAACAGCCCAGTTTTTCCAAGGGCCATTGCTATGCCATTGAGGAACGCTGGCGCCTGATGCTCCAGGATGGAACCTTAGCCACAGATTGATATCAGAGGACATAGACAGCTGAGGCATGCTCTGCTCTAATGGTTAAATTAGCTGGAACAAGGTCCCCAGATAAGATAAAGCTGTGGTTTGCTGAGGAGGCTGTGCTCTGTTGGCGGGGTTGTTTCCCTGGCAAGGTATGAATCACAGAATAGTTTAGACTGGAAAAGACTTTAAGATCATCGAGTCCAACCGTTAACCTAGCCCTGCCAAATCCACCATTAACCATGTCCCTAAGCACCACGCCTATATGTCTTAAATACCTCCAGGGATGGTGACTCCACCACTTCCCCGGGCAGCCTGTCCCAGTGCTTGGCAACCCTTTCAGTGAAGACATTTTTCCTAATATCCAGTCTAAACCTTCTCTGGTGCAACTTGAGGCCATTTCTGCTTGTCCTATTGCTTGTTACTTTGGAAAAAGACACTGACACCCACCCACCTACAACATGCTTTCAGGTGGTTGTAGAGGGCAGTGAGGTCTCCCCTCGGCCCTCTTTTCTCCAGGCTGAACAAGCCCAGGTCCCTCAGCTCCTCCTCAAAAGATTTGTGCTCCAGACCCTTCCTCAGCTTCATTGCCCTTCTCTGGCCATGCTCCAGCACCGCAATGTCTTTCTTGTAGTGAGGGACCCAAAAGTGCCCACAGTATTGGAGGAGTGCGCTCACCAGTGCTGAGTCAAGGGCAACAATCACACACACAGAATCACACACAGAATCGCTCGGTTGGAAAAGACCTCTGAGATCATCATGTCCAACCGTTCCTGTTTACCCACTAAAACATATCCTTAAGTACCTCACCTACCCGCTTTTTAAATACATCCAGGGATGGTGACTCCACCACCTCCCTGGACAGCCTGTTCCAGCTTCAGTTCCCTACTCCTGCTGGCCACACTATTTCTGATACAAGCCAGGACGCCTTTGGCCTTCTTGGCCATTTTGGCCATCTGGGCTCCTATTGAAGCAGCTGTTGACCACCACTCCCAGTTCCTTTTCTGCTGAACAGTTTTCCAGGCACTCTTCCCCAGCTCTGGCTGTCAGAAGGATATGACCAGACTCTTCTGGGTTGTGCCCAGCAACAGGGCAAGGGGCAATCACAAAGTCACAAAGTGGAATACAGGAGGTTCAACCTAAGCATAAGACCAAAATTCTTTACTGTGAAGCCAAGAGAACACTGTTAGAGGCTTCCCAGAGAGGTTGTGGAGTCTCCTTCTGTGGAGGCATTGAAAACACGCCTGGCTGTGTTCCTGTGTGCTCTTGTGTAGGTGATGCTGCTGTAGCAGTCGGGGTTGGAGTAGGTGATCTCCTGCGGTCCCTCCCAAGCCCTATGATTCTGTGATTCCTCGAGTGCTGAGGCACCCGTGGTGTTGTCCAGGAGTTCTGAAAGGTGATGGAGCATGGCCTAGCACTGTCTTGTGGCAGCTGGCTCAGCACTGGTGGGTGCATCCCACAGAGGCGTGTGGCTTTGTAGGTGTGGAGATGACTGCAGTGTTGTGCAAGGCAATGCTCTTGAAGGCGGAGGCAAAGTGTTTCATTTTGGGGATTTTGTGTACTGTGGAAGGTCTGTGAGTGCTGGGGGCTGCTGTGATGAGTAAAGAGAAGGGGAAAGGTGTCTGTGGCAGCTGGCTCAGCACTGGTGGGTGCATCCCACAGAGGCGTGTGGCTTTGTAGGTGTGGAGATGACTGCAGTGTTGTGCAAGGCAATGCTCTTGAAGGCGGAGGCAAAGTGTTTCATTTTGGGGATTTTGTGTACTGTGGAAGGTCTGTGAGTGCTGGGGGCTGCTGTGATGAGTAAAGAGAAGGGGAAAGGTGTCCTTGAGTAAGTTGTGGTTCTGTGTTTGTTGCATGAGCAGGGCACGCTGTTCATTGAGAAGCAGGTTGACATTTTGTGTTGTGTCCCTTTTTCCTGCAGTGTCATTGCAGGAGGCTTTGTTGTTGTGTTTGCCCTCCCTTGTGAGTTTAAATTTGAAGGAGGCCTTAGGTTTTCTGGTTGCATCCCCATGAGACAATTCTTACATTTGTTGCAGTGTTCTGTAAACTTCCTGCTTCCAGTTGAGTTTATGGAGTAGCTCAGTGCTGAGCCATGCAGGTCTCCTGCCCAGCTTCCTTGATTTCCTACTCCTCAGAATGCTGCAGTGTTGAGCTGGTACAACTTGTGGACTCAATGGGTGAGGAGGTAGGGGTGCTGGGACGGCTACTTGGTTCTAGATCATGTTCTAGAGCATGTTCTAGATCAGGTTCTAGATCACTCGCTGGTTCCAGAGTGGGCTCATGGGCCATCTCACTTGTTGGTTTCCAACTGCTTGCTTGTTCAGGACCATGGTCTAACTCCAGCCTGCTTCTTGCTTCAGGGCCAACTGTGAATCTGTGAATCTGTGAATGTATAGGAATCAACACGTAGACCTATCATGGCTCTCATGGTTGGAATTCATGTGTGTCTAGTGTTTCATTACTTCTGGTGGGGAAAAATGAAACTTAAGATGCCTTCTGACTCTTAGGCTTGCCATTTCATTCATCTTTGCTTTGTCATGCTCTACTTTGACTCACTGCCTATTTCCAATAGTGTCCAAGGCTTACACTTGGTCTAATCTTGTTCTTTGAATGTGTTTCTGCTATAGAAATCTCCACTGTCATTGCTGTTCCATAAAACATGGCAGTAAAGGAAAGTGTTAATGTAGCAGCCAAGCTTTGTGTCCCCCCCCAAGCAGTAAACCAGGAAACCTTTTGCACTAGTGTCAGGAAATGGAAAATTTTGGGTTTTTCCCCTCTACCTTCACCTATTCCTGTGTGGGTGCAGGAGGAGGGAATTTTATTAACCTTTACATTCTGATTCAGAACCATCATTACTTTGCAGATCTCTATGTCCTATATTAATCTGTCAGCTTTCATGGTTTTTTTTTATTTCCCTCTTGTATTCCCTGTGTGGACATTTCTGTTCTCTTTGGAAAAATTTTGGGTTTTTCCCCTCTACCTTCACCTATTCCTGTGTGGGTGCAGGAGGAGGGAATTTTATTAACCTTTACATTCTGATTCAGAACCATCATTACTTTGCAGATCTCTATGTCCTATATTAATCTGTCAGCTTTCATGGTTTTTTTTTATTTCCCTCTTGTATTCCCTGTGTGGACATTTCTGTTCTCTTTGGACTCCTAGCTTCCCAGTAACGCTTACCATTTGTCTTTTTTTCCTTTTTTTACTACTATTTGCTACTTTCAAAAAAGCACCCCTGAAACCTAAGCAGAGGGCATGGGATCCCTAAAGTTTCTCCTGCAGAATTTCCCACACCTCGTTTTGGCCAGCGAGCAGTGCTGCTCTGCTGGCCGCAACCTGATGAGTTCGGCGAGTGGTGGCGCCACCTCTGCTGGGGCAGCACCAGGGCCGGACCTTTGCAGCTCCCTGGGCTCCTGTGTGGCTGACAGGTCTGTGGTAGCTCTCTCGTTGCACAGCTGCAACAAGGACTGCTGCTTAGCTCCAGAGCATGTTCCAGCTCCCTTCTTGGGTCTAGCTTGGGTTCTGGCTCACCCGCTGGCTCTAACGTGCTTGCTGGTTCTAGCTTGGGTTCAAGAGCAGGTTCTTGTTCACTCCTTGGGTCTGGCTCAGGTTGTCGTTCGCTTGCTGGTGTGAGCTTGGGTTCAGGTCAGCGTGTGGCTGTTGAGAAGGGTGGAGCAGTGCTCGGGCTGGGACCTGGCTTTGCTCAAGACACCACTCCTGACCCTCTGCTGCTGTTCCCGTCTCTGCCCAGCACCAGAGCTTGCCCAGGTGCAAAGCCCACTGTGGGCAGGGCTGGCAGGGAGCAGTGTGCAGCTTGGTGGTGCCAGCTTTGGGAGAGCTGCTGCTGTTTTTATGTCTCCTCCCTTGGGTGAATGGTCTCCAGTAATGGCATGGGGAGGCGGCAGACTGGCTATGCATCAGCTGGCTCTGTTGGTGTGTGGTGCCATGGGCTGCCCTGGCTGGGACAGAAGAAAAAAAATGCAGGATGAGTGCCTCATGGGGACCGGCCACAGGGCTGGGGCAGCCAGAGGAGACTTGTGAGAGGTCAGTTTTCATCTGCCTGCTGGCACAAAACCTGCCTTAAAAAGGAGTGCAGCTGACGATAGCTGTCCTAGCTGGGCAGTGGCCTCAAAGCAGGCTGGCACCATGTGAGAGGAGAAGCAGGGCCACCAGAGATGGGGGAGGACATGCCCTGTCCCTCCTATTTCACTGTGGTGCCAGCTGCACCCCACCTGGTGCAGGGAGGGGGTCCTGGCCTGGGCAATGCAGCCAGGTGCTTATGGGGCACTGCAGCTTGCTGCAGGGGGATGTGGTGTGGCTGAAATATGGCACTTCTATGTGTGTGGTGCCTCGAAGCAGCAGGGATAGGGAGGAGGCAGGATGGAGGCCGCTGCCCTTGCAGGACACCTCTTTCCACCCGTGCTGTAAGATGGTATCTCAGCATGACTCATGCTGTAGCTGGGTGCGGGCCTCCCGGGGATGTCCCTGCCAGTGCGGGCTGCTGAGCCCAGCAGTGCCCTTGCAGCTGCGTGCCAGAGGCACTCCCCAGCCCATGGTGGGGCTGCCAATAGATGGGGTGAGCCCGACACCAAGGGCAGCAGCAGGGACCATCGGCGGGATGAGGGCTTCAGCTGGGAGGGGAGGCTGGAGCCAGGCTGGGTCATAAAGCAATCCCAGCTGAACCATGAGCGGTGCCTCCAGGCACAGCTTGCCACCTCGCCTCCTGCACCCATGGGTGGGCTTGGGTGTCAACAGGGCCCTGTTTGTGCCGGCGGGGGGGGGCGGGGCACCC
>NW_010172495.1:17176-17917 GCF_000695765.1 Mesitornis unicolor
CCTGCAGACAGCAGGCGTCCTAGTGCTGGGTTTCACAAGCCCTCATGACCTTTGCAGTGCAGCACCATGCCCTGGGGAGGATTGCTTCATACAAACCAGACCTTTGGATAGGCTTTTCATTTCCTTCGCAGCCAAGCACAAAGGAACAGCAAGTCTTCACTCCTAATAAAATGACAACAGTCAGCAACACAGATGGGCTGGCCCTCCGCAGTGAACAGAATCATGTCCTGCACCCACGCCATTCCTGAGGTCCTGCAAGAGGGCGGTTATAGCCCTATGGGCCCCTCCTGCTTCTTCTCCTACCCCAAATCTCCCCACAGGTAGGGAACGCTGCCTGAGGGTCAACTTTTACACTTCCTTGGGAGAAACAGATCTGTGCTCGGAGAGGGTGAGCCCTGGTGGTCAGTACCCCGTGAATCTTTATCTGGGAGCATGGTTAGTTGGCAGATGCCAATCACACCTCCAGTCCCACCAGCGTGAGCAGGGAGCAGGCAGGGAGCCAGGGTGCTGCGACTTGGGGAGCAGAGGGGCACAGGGCTGTGGGGCACAGTGGATGTCGGAGTGCATGAGGGTATCAGGGCGCAACTGGTGTATGGCTGCTAGATGCAAAGGGCGTGGGAGTGAAAGGGGTGCGGGGAGAAGGGATGCAGGGTTGCAAGGGGTTCAGGATGCAAGGGCTGTGCTCCAGGCGGGTGCCTCCAGCTGCGGGCGGGGCCGCACATCTGGGCGGGGCGGGGCGGG
>NW_010172496.1:0-6990 GCF_000695765.1 Mesitornis unicolor
TTTTCCAACCGAGTGATTCTGTGTGTGATTCCGTGTGATCTGTGTGTGTGAATCCTAGGGTTTTTATCCCGTGATGTATGTGGCAGCAGGCAGGAGGATGCCTGAGTGGATCAGACCACCTGGGGTGTTTGTCTTTAGTTATTACTCAAATTTCTGCATTACGTCACCAGGGCATACATGCAGGTGAGGATGACTATAGACAATCTTATTGTTTATGTTAATGTCACAACGTCCGTTAATTCACACCTGCATGGGTAGAGGTAATGGCTCCTTTGTTTGGGGCGGAAAGAAATGGGAGACTGGGACCATGAGGCCTCCACCTCATCTCACACTGCTCCAGGCATCCAGACAACACCAGATATGGATCTAGTGATGGTTGCCACCTTGTTCATACTTGCTGAACTACGAAGCATTTAGCATGAAGCAAACTAAATACCTGCTACTGCTCTTGCTGTCACTGGGACATTCTGTGTAGTATGCAGCATGTGCAGTACTTTACTGAAGTTTTGAAGCATGAATTCTGCACAAGCATAGGGAGATAGAAGACCCAGTAGGCTTTCCTCCAAAGGAGCACAAGAGGACATATGTAATTCACAGCTTCCAGGGAGACAAATGCCAATCTAATGTTCCTTGAGAATATAAATTAACTGAATACTCTTTGAGGGCAGCCCATGTGTAATCAGATTCCAGTCTAGGATGCCACAAGAAAGAAGTGGTGGCAAATTCAAATTCTAGGCATCACCCAAAACATGAACAAGAGTGAAATAACATTCAATATAACTGGAAATTCTAATGTTATTTTCTGTGGTTAAAAAAATAAATAAATAAATTCCAGATTCTGTTTATCAAATGAGCAAAGTTACAGCTACTGATGAGGGAGAAACTTTCAGGTGGTCCCTGAGAAAATGGTTGTACAGTGTCAAGGGACGCTGGTCAAGGGACAGTAAGTACTTGAATGATACATGATTTATGAAGTGCTGTTGTCCACTGCCTGAACAAATACAAAATACTGCAAGAATAAGGATCAGTAACAGTTTCCTCACTATCATCTACAGACAGGCTGGCTGGAGATGCTTACTGTCAGTAACTTCAGATTAAACTTGTGCACTAGAAGTGAAGAAAATTAAATTAAAACTGTAAAATGCTGGAAAATTGGTGATGCATATTTTGAACATTCTTCAGTAGAGTATACTGTGTTCAAAAGCTGTATGCATTAATCAGAAAATTATTTTACTAGTACAGAAGTCATAACTATGACAGATTTCATATCAAGATATGCTGCATATACTAGGTAGCATAGAATGGAATGCAATAAATGAAAGATTTAATTAGGAATACCTCCCTCAGAAGCTAAATGCCATGTCTGGAGAAACACCACACACTACCTATGATGATAAAAAGAAATTTAGGTCTCAGCCAGGAAACCTGCCCATACACAGAGTCACCACAGATAGCCTAATCCTAAGGAAAATTTAAAATCCATCAAAACAAAGCGATCAGATGTCCAAGCACATTTGAGAAGAGCAATTTTCAGATGAGAAATAACATAAATGAGTTGTACTCTCCTGAATTCTCAGAGCTGAATTGTTGTTAAGGAAATGTATTTGCCCCAGTTCCATGCAATTGTCATAACAGAAGACAGGCTGATCAGCCAGGATGGAAGAACCAGTAAAATACATCTACAAAAACTTTCTTTATGATGCAGTAAATGGGACAATGATGCCCACTAAAGCCCATGACAATTGTTCTGAAGTGATTAATGTGGCAATATAACACTAGAGTAATTACAACTCCTGAGCATTGTGTTTCTCTTCACTGACTGAACATGTAGATATAGACCTTTACCTGCAGAAACCAGGGTCAGTCTGAGGATATAATGTGCTGTCAAAACCAGTCACTCTTAAATGCATAGTACCCTAACCTGTGGCCACATTGAAGAGACAGGGTATGACAAAGGACTGCCGCACCATGCAAATGAAACTACTATTCAGCTTCAGTTTACTGGAATCCAATCTAAAATGCTCTCAGTCAATGCTGCAAAGAACAAACAACTTCAGAGTATTGTGTTTCCCAGACTACAACACTGGGAAGAAGGCTGAATTGCCTGCATTGCAAATGCAGTTAAAAATACCTCTTAATTGGTGTGCCTGGAGCAAAGAAAAATAACTCAGCATGGATGCTTGCTGGGTTACATACCAAAAGAATCTTAGACTGAGCTGATTCAGTAGACTGGTATGCAGTGTTGGCTCAAAGAGTCAATATAGTTTATCAGCTCCTCCAAATGAAAAATAGCTGCTGGAAGAATGACAGTCATTGAAGATCCTGCAAGCAGTAGAGCTACTAAGCATAACGTGTTTGACTACAGTTTTTAGGAAATACTGCAACATAGAGCAGTATTCATGCAATATAGTGCAAAATAGGTTTTGCGACCCAGTAAAGTATGTGCAACCTGTCAGTAAGGCAGGTTAGCACTAAAATCCAAATAAAATCCTGTCTTGACTTTGGGCTTTAGGATACATCCAGCATCCAAATGGCAAGTCAGGGAAGAACAGAGTGCATTGTGACACAAAGTAATAATTGTTGTAAATAGCAAAGCAGGATTTTGTTTTCCAGAAAGACTTAAATATGTATTTTAGATTCTTATAGATTTATTCAAGATCAAACCAAGGATGGAGAGTTGTGTAGAGGCAGGCACACAGATGACTGCAATGATATCAAAAAGACAAGTATATGATTGATCATAAAGAGAGTAACATACAAAAAGAAGGAGAAAGTACTCGAGGAAGAACAGGAAACAGCAAATAGATATAAAGAGCCAGATAAGGTAATCACCAATTTGAATATAACTTAAAAGAGGAAGAGAAAACAATGGCAAGAAAGGTAATTTTTATGACCTGTTATTTTTCTGGACTAAAAGTAGTGCCTCAAACTTTACATCAACAACTTCACTTCCAGCTGTAATTTGGGGCACCAATCATCTGGGAACGATTCCTATTTCTAGGCTTAAGACCCCTCACTGAGATATGAGTAGTTGACCCACACTTGAGACCTCTCTTCTGGAGATTAACCTTTTCATATGGCTGAACTTCTGTTTGGTTTATGACCCTGTTTGTAAACACTGTGACCTTACCTGGAGTTGTGCAGTTTTGGATCTGAAAGATTAAGGAGTAGCAGAGGACACCAGAAGCCAGAGAGGAAGATGTTTCAGCCACCCAGATGAACATGAATGCAAAATGTAGGTATTGGATAGGAAGTAAGGAATAGTTCTAGATGCTACCAAGGAGAAAAAAACATGACCATATTTGAATCCTTGCTATTTGTTGTCCTAGTTCAATGAAGGCTGAAATTAAATTGGATTGCTATATTAATTTCAAAATTGTATTTTCTGTTGCTGGGTTGTTGAGGCCAAGAGAGATTTTTTTTTCCTTGCTTAATGCACAATTTAGCTTCTGGAATTTTGTATTTTGCACTCTTTCAAACACTAGCTAGTGAACACAGCTAGCCCTACAGGTGGACTAGTGCTGTTGTCACATTCTTTCAGATGGCTGGTGCACGTGTCCTACTCATGGTTAAAACAATCACCAGATTTGTAGACATCAGAAGGCTGTAAATAAAACTGGAAAGACCACTGTGAGATATTGTCATTTCTGCCACACAGGGAGAACATATAGACGAAGTCTGAGCAGGAAGAAGCTCACTTTCATTCATATTCAGTTTAGGTGACATTTAAATGTGATTATCCAAGATGCAAGCTATCTGTATCTAAAAGCCAAGGGAAAAATCCCTGTAGAGTTCTCAAGAGACAGGAGGAAGAGAGTCTATATAAATAGATGCCAGACACTAAAGCAGAGAGATAAAAAGCAAAAGAGAACACAATTTCTCAAAACCTTGCAAGTATAAAAGATCAAGGAAGAAAGGGTAATCAAAATAATACCCCTCACAAAACAAAACAAAACAAACCTGCAGAAAGGTCAAGAAAGAGGATGGCATACAGACTGACATCAGGCAGGCAAGAATTCTTTAGGGATTGCATAAAAAAATATTTTGGCAAATGAAGAGGGACAACACTAGCTTGGAAGGGATCCAAGACAAACTTGAAAGAGAAAGTACATTTGATATAAAATGGATGTTCAGTGAGTTTAGAGATAAAGAGTTTAGAGGCAAAGGGGAGGAGAGTAATGGGGTGGACAGATGGGGATTACTTCTCCTCCAGCCTTCACTGACATAAGCACTGTGGCTCCTCTGATAGAGCATTGCTTTTTTGCTTCAGTCTGTAGAACCACTCCTGGACTGTAAAGCATAAATTCAGTTACACAGACATAAAAGGGAATTTTTAACCTAGTCTTTCTGTGATTTGTCATTCCCCCTCCAGAGGGCAATGGTTTCAAAGAAAGCATTCTGTCCCAGGTTAGGCTGAGGACTCAGCTTGAGTCAGATTTTTTTTTTCTTTTCCATTGATTACAATGAGCCAGATTTAGATTGATCGGCAGTTATATCAGCATCTTGCTGGCAAACAGTGACACGGATTTATGACAAATTCAATTCATTAAAGGTGAACATTTTCTTTGTTAAAAATAATTGTGGAATTAATGCATCAACCTTAATTAATTCAATAATTAATTTATTAATTTTTCAATAATAAATTGCCTAAATACATCGGTTCTGTAGCTGCAAGCATGCTTTAATGTTTACTGATAGTAAAACCATAGAAAAATCATCTTTAAAATAAAAATGTTCTAAGATCCAAGCTCACAAAAGGTACTGCTTGGATATTGCTTTTCAGTTCCTTTCTGATTAAAGATAATAATTGAAAACTTTGGAGACAGAACAGCATGGTTTATAGTACTTTGCTAATTTTCTGATTTCCTTGAAGAGCTGTCTTAGTAGATCCTCATATGAAAGACCAGTCAGCTAAGACAAAACAAAAGAGGACTAAAAGCTTTGATCTTCTCAATCATCTTTCCGCTGTCATTCCTATTGGTTCCATTCACCTTCTTTCTCTGTATAAATTCTTTTTAATTTGCATGTTTTGTTAAATTCAAACCAAAGTGTTGATTTTCTCACAGCAATTTTTGTGTTCTCAGCATACCAACAAACAGCACCCACAAAATGAACCACTACATCCATTCATTTAAATTGCTAACACATTGATTTAAAAAAAAAGGTTATCTGGGTCTTTACAAATAATGCCGCTGATCCTGTGCTCTATTGTGAAACGTTTTCAGGTATGATAACTTCTTGGCCTGACAGAATATTTTAATCTGTTGGACAGAATTAGCCAAGCACGCCTCATTCAAGCATCTTATGAATGGATTTGCCAGCTGGGCAAGGGCTAATATTAGGGTTTGTGAAAGCCAGAGGGAGGAGATTGGTTACCAAAGAAACAAACAGATCTTTAAGCAGATATATCCAACAGACATCCCAAGCTCAGTCTTAACTTGGTCTGGTAAAAGATTAAAACTTCAGCTACAAATATAAGAGAGTAAAGGAGGGAAACAGAAACTCTGGCACTGGTGTGAATCCTTCTCTGCTCTACAACAAATTCCACAACATATTGAAGAAATTTCCCTTATCCTGGTTTAAAAACTGGCTACCAGGCATCATACAAACTGGAGACAATAAGGTTTTCTGTGAGAGGAAAGAGAAACGTTTGTCATTTGAGGAAAACTGTAATCCGAATTTGTGAGGGTTTTTGTCTGTACCTCCCAGCCTTGGATGCAGAAAAGACAGTCATCAGTTTGGATGAGGATGACAACAGTGAACAGCCAGCTGGTGAACCTAGATATTTTTTTGCAGCCATTATATCTTCTAGGCAAGTATCATATTTTGAAAAGGTCCTTCCTAGTTCTCTGGTCCTTTGCCAAAGAGATTTGTAAAAAAAGAGATTTGTAAAAGAAGATTCTTGTGAATTTTCACCATTTTCATATGAAGGTGCAACCAACCACACAGCAAACAAAAACATATCTCAGGGAGTTTGAGCTACAGTGTGAAAAGGTAGAAAGCTTTCAGAGTATCCTCTGCAGGTAGCTGGGCAGGACATACATTAGTGTCAGGTCAGTTGGTCAGTTTTGGGACTTATAAAATTGGACTGCGTGTTATGTTTGGAAGAGATCCAAAGAAAACATACGGTAGGATAAAGTTTTAGGAAGTTGAAAGTCTGTATCTGGATTTCACTATGGAGAATGATACGGAGTTAAATGACACATTCATAAATGGATAAACTGAAGCAAGGAGATATGGACTAAAGCAGCTCTCTATCTGGGGCTTCTTAGTGATCTAAGAAAGCCTTTTTTTCCAGGTCTTTTCTGGAGGAATGTTTCTTTTGATGCCTCAGGCAATGATCTAAGCAGGCTAGCCTGAAAAGCCAGGGGTGGGAATGCAGATTTTTAGGTCAAAGTCAAACTAAACTGCAGTGCTGAAGATACATTTCTCTGGTCCTGTAAAATACAGCCATGGATACAAACAGCCTGGTAAAACTTTTAATGCTCTGTTTCCTTCATTGTTCCAGACACTGTTCTGGGTGTCTTCTGTGCCTCAGCCTGTCTCTGCTCTCCCAAAGGCAGATTCTCAGATGAGAGTATTTTTCTTCCTACCATAGGCCCCAGCTTGCCTGGGGCTTTCAAGCTTGGGTTGTGTCTTCAGCCACAGTACAAGAACGGGGGGATGAGGAGTAAGGTAGGAGAGAAGGGCCTACAGCAGCATGGAGCACCCAGGGCATACACCAGCTACAGCAGGCAGCAGGAGAGCAGGCAGGAGGAAGCGGCTAGAGGTGGGAGAGGAGGAAGTAGCAGGCCACAGCCCGAGCAGGCAGGCCAGCTCCACTCAGGGTACAGGGGCTCTGGAGGAGATGCCTCTCCGGGACGCAGAGCGAGCTGTGGTTGGAAGATGGGACATGACTGCGGGAGGACGGAGACATGGAAGCAACACTGTGCCTTCTGTGTCCGCCCCAGTCCCGCAACGCGACCTGAGGAGAGCCGCTGCCCCCTACCC
>NW_010172497.1:0-2867 GCF_000695765.1 Mesitornis unicolor
TTCCAGGTCCCTTCCAACTCCTGACATGTTGTGATTGTGTGATCCACACGGTTTGTGAACCCCTCCAGGGTTGGAGACTCCACCACTGCCCTGGGCAGCCCCTTCCAGTGCTTGACCACTCTTTCAGTAGACATATTTTTCCTCATATCCAATCTAACCCTGATGCCACTTGAGGCCATTTCCACTCACAATGAGCATCAGCTCTGTCTACAAGAGGGAAAACAAGAGCATTACAGCAAAAACAATGCAAATCCTCATCAATCTGCTGAAATATTCCAGAAAAAACCTTTTAGTGCAGCAGCATTAAAACGTTCAGCTCCCTGCCATGTGGTATCTTTTAGCAAAGAGCTCTAAATTGGGTTAGAATATTAAGGATGCTCAGTGACAAGTGGATTCCGATTGCACATCCACTTTACGAGCTAGGCAATGGCCTGACACTTCCCTGCAGGCACGGCTGGGAAGGAAGAGATGCCAGGATGTGATTATTCAATCTGCTGAATAGCAAAGCTGTATTGGTTTTAGGCTTAACTATTTTGGCAATGACACATCGCAGTTCTCCAAAGCACCGGTGTTTCGCGAATATTTATCTTCTGTATCTTGCAAATCTCTCCAGGAAATCTGGTCATGGTTGGATTTACTGCCTCAAAGGCAGTCATTGTGGTCCCCCTGGCCCTGTGGTCCTCTGCTCAGCATCACTGCTCACTGCCATCCCTTAAGGAAATTTTAATGTCATCCTGCTAATGATGGCATTGCATTGGCACTGGGGTTGGCCCTCCTCTCCCAAAAAACCCGTGCAAGACACCAGTCAGATTGCTGCAGCATCTAGTGGACACAGCATGGTTAAACTGCTTACCATTGCTATTACAATAAGAAAACAGCACTGGGAAAGGGTAAAGATGATAAATTAATGTGTGGCAAACGTGGATTAAGATTAGCTTTTAAAGAATCACAAGAATTTCCTCTGCTCCCAAAGCCACGTAACGATTTGCTTGAGGACACCGAAAAAAATGTGAACTTCGCCTCCTGGGTTCATTCCTGTCACACACAGCACTGGAAATAGCCTCTAATGCTCCATTTATATTTGTACATTTGCATTATATCATCCCAGACAAGGAGGAACACATGAAGCAGAGGAACCGCCAGGAAAAGGCTGTTTTAGTGGTTTTGCCCTCTTGACACCACCTGAGTGACGATTCCCGAAATGCCCGTGCTGGGCTTTCTCTGTCAGCTGCACAGAGGTTATTCCTCTTGCTAAATGGGGCAGAAATAGCAAGTGGCAGATCCAAGATGAGCACTGAAGTCCCAGGATGTCCAAGCAGGCACAGTTTATCTCTGACCGTGCATTAAATTGTGCCTGGGGACATGAGTAGGTCCAGGGCCTAAGATCCATGATGAATGTAGGAGATGCTGCGGGTGTCATTACGGGATGCAGGATTGTGCCTTGGTCCCCAGGACCGTGGGGAGAGCAGTGCCTGGGGGCATGAGTAGGTCCAGAGCCTAAGATCCATGATGAATGTGAGGAGATGCTGCGGGTGTCATTACGGGATGCAGGATTGTGCCTTGGTCCCCAGGACCGTGGGGAGAGCAGCATCAGGCGAGGCAGAGCTGCTCTTGTGAGAGGAGAAAAAGCAAACCAAGGCAGAATCACAGCTTGGTTTGAGTTGAAAGGGACCTTTACAGCTGATCGAGTCCAACCCTGCAGTAGCAGCGACACTGGTACCAGATCAGGGTGCCCAGAGCCCATCAATATCTGGAATATCTCCAGGGATGGGGCCTGCACCACCTCTGGGCAACCTGTGCCACTGATCGACCACCTCATGGGGAAGAGCTTTTTCCTCATATCCAACCTAAATCTGACCTTTTCCAGTTTAAAACCATCACCCCTCGTCCTATCGCTCCATGCCCCAGTGAACAGCTCTTCCCAGATTTCTTACAGGCACCTTTCAGGTCCTGGAAGGTCGCTGTAAGGTCCCCCTGCAGCCTTCTCTTCTCCAGGCTGAACAACCCCAACTCTCTCAGCTGTCCCCATAGCAGAGCTGTTCCAGCCCTTGGATAATCAGAAAGATGCTGATAATCAGAAGAAAACCCAGAAAACAAGAATGCTCTTGCAAACTGCATTCACAAACTGAGGTGTGTTTAGTGTTTGTCAGTGCACAGCAGTGGCCTTCAACCTTTTTTCTGTTTATGGCCTCAAAAAGAGCTTCAAGGGAAGGCACAGAGCACAGACAGGATAACTGACTTTAAATTCAGTTAAAAAATTGCTGCAAAAGAGAAGGAACAAGGCAAATGGCCCTTTGGGGGCATTAAGAAGAGCATGACCAGTCATTTGAGGGATGTTGTCCTACCCCGGTGAGGCAACATCTGCAAAACTGTGTCCAGTGCTGGACCCCCCAGTTCAAGAGGGACAAGGAACGACTGGAGAGAGCCCAGCACAGAGCCACTGAGACGATGAGGGGTAATCCCAGCACTGAAATTAAAGAAAATCAAGGCAATCACAAAGGCCTGGCATCCTGAGCAAGGCACAAAATGCTGGGGATCATTTCCTGAGGGAGGGAGCTCACGACTTCAATACATTCTCCAAAAACTTGGGGGAAAAATATTTATTTCCAGGAGGAACCGTGCCATGAACATTGAGTAGATAAGAGGCGAACATGAAATTAGTGATGAGGGACTCATTAGGCCAAAAAAGCTGGTGGGTTTTGTCTTCAAAAGCACATCACTGGCACAGGTGGACCATCATCATCCTCTTACAGCCCTGATTACGGCACAAGAACGCAATTAATACGTGTGCTTTCGTCAAGAGCCCTTCAAATGAGCTGGCCTCAAGCCCTCCAAAGCATTGGGAAAGGACCACGGTGCCTCTTTCC
>NW_010172497.1:2881-15725 GCF_000695765.1 Mesitornis unicolor
ACCTCAAGGCTGAATCCTCTCCACGCCTGTTCTTGTGTTCACACAATTTGTGCTCATTTCTTCACTATCAAAGGGCACAAAGCCAAATTCAGCCACGGCACAAGAACAAAATGAGCCTGGACACACCATTTCCTCTGCTTTTGGCCCCAACCTTTAGGTCTGGGGTTTCTCACCTCCATCAAAATACCTTTTGCAAGTGATTAAATACTGAAACAGCTCAAGGTTGTCTTGTTTTGTTAACAAAAAAATAAGGAGTTGTTTGGCTTGCAGCAGGGCAGGACAACTTGAATGGCTGCCCAGTTTTGCTTTATTAAACAGAGTAGGAGAAAAATCTCGAGTTAACAAAACTGCCTAAGACAGCAGCAAAACTCACAGCAATATTGTCCAATATTTCCCAGAGTTACTCACAAACCATTGCGAATAACAACCGCTATTTCTCCGCAATCGGATAACCCTGGGCTGTGCTGGGTGGATTTGGATGCCATCGTTTTAGTCACGGCACAAGAAATGAATTGCGTTGTTGCTTTTACAGCTCTGTTTTCTGGGAAAATGCTTGCATAAGGTGTGCTGAACAGAATCCCCAAAGGAATATTACTTTCCACAGTTAAAAAAAAAAATATTTAATACTGTATGTAACAGCCCTTTCAACCTTTTAGAAGTGAAGCTACTTCTTCCTAATGTTAAACGTGCACGCACAGGGCTTATCTTTAAATATTGCATCCGAAATCCTGCCTTCACAGAGGCATTGCAATATTGGGTTTCACATCCATCACTTACCTTTACTTGCTTTAAAGCTTTTCCCTGATTTATAGTATTAGAAATACAACAACCTCATCCGATGCCGGAGAGGTTTAGGAAGGGCCCGCGTCTGGGACAACTCCCAGGAGAGCAAATATGTACAAAGCACCTTACCCAAGGCCAAGAAAAACACCATGGTCCTGAAGAGCCGGGATTCCTCAGATGCTTGCTGAGGAAAGAGGAGCATTGTATTGCCAGGTCAGTGGGAATTTCAGTCCTTGGGAGATCTGGAAATCTCACTCAGGAATATGCTGCAATTTCCGAAGCGATGCCAGTAAATTCGATAGCAAAGCCGCTGCTGATTTCAACAGGGCGAGATAAGCGATGAGTTCCTTGCTGAGTCACAGGGTTTGAAACACGGGCTATTGAGCACCTGGATTTCCCCTGGAAACTTCCCTCTGTGCCATTTTGTGCCGCTTTTCTTGGACACACAAGGATAACCCAGCAGGAGAGAGCTGGGACACGGCAATGGGCAAACCTTGAGGGCCCAAAAGGAAGCTCAAAGCAGAAGAACTCCTCGGTGCCTGGCTTTCAAGGCCCCAAAAAGCAGTACTGCTTCTGCCATTCCCCACATGTTTCCCCCTCCCAGTGCTTCCCACCGTGTGGTGATGGGACCTTTACGGGCGGTCTTTACTCTTGGGCAAAAAAAGAGATGTCCCAGAGCAAGGAAGGTGCCTGGGTTGGGGAACACCAACTACAGTGAAAGGACATCCCGAGTAGTCCCGCCAGGTCTAAACATCCTGCTGCCACCACCACAAGGGCCAGCTGGGATGTGGTCCCATCCAGTGACCTTTGGGATCGCTGTTTCATTCCCTGATCTAAAATTAGGCCCCACACACCATGTGCCAGCCCCATCACAGGTGCCTGGGGAGGACCCAGAAGTGAGGACATGTCCCTACCCCGGCTTTTCAACACAGGTGGGCACATTTCCCCCATGCTCGTGGGAATTCAAGCAGCTCCTCCAGCACAGCTGAATCTGCTCTGGATGCCCAACAATGCCCAGCATGTGGCTTCTTGCACCATTTTTTGGAGCCCAACCAGTGAAGCAGCTCCCATTTGCCTTCCCTCAGCCCTTGGCTGTGTCAATATTTAAGACCATCTGAGTCCAAAGTGGTCCCATCTCAGTGACCCCATCTCAGTGACCCCAACTCAGTGACCCCTTCTTAAAGCAGAAGTTATGTGAGAAAAACAGCGTGCACCTTGCAAGCACACACACACACACACACGTGTCTTGCAGGGAGGTGGTCGTGGGGTGTTCATGCTGACCCCCAAGTGCATTAGGAAGCTGTAAACAGAGAAGCGGCGTTGTGTAAAGAAGCAAGAGTGGGAAAAAGAAAGAAGAACTGGGGGAAATAAAGAAGAACTACGGGGTAGCAAGTGCTGGAGTACCTTAAAAACAGGGTGATGAAAATAATGGTGCTTTTCTGCTCTTGGACATCTGCTCTGGGTGCCTCATCCAGCCCCATCCCAGACCTGAGCTGCTGTGACCCCACCACACACCCCCTGTTTCCCGATGGGAGTGGGATAACGGGAAGCGTGGTGAGTTCCCCTTCCTCCAGAGTGATTTGTACTGGGTTGACTGGACTTCCACGCTGGGAAAAAGTGCTCCTGGTTTCCTTCAGGCCAAGAGGAAGAAGCTACACCCTTCCCTTAGCACCCACCCTTAGCTCCTCCCCAAGCCAAGCTGCAGATGTTGAGGGTGCCCAAAGCAGCTCCATCACAGGGGATGCCACCCACACCTCTGTTTCACACAGGGATGGGGCGATTTGTCCCAGGCTACGAAGCCATTTGGCAAAAAAAAGCCAGGAACAGCAAACTGGGAACGCTGGGCTGTTGGGATAACGGGGTGCTGCTTCCAGCACATGTGAACGTGTCAGGGACAGCCGGGCCCTGCCAAAAACCTCAGACATGGACTCATCCTCCAGAGGGTCAGGGGAGGGTGGCAGAGCAACCTAAAAAATGCACAGCTCCCTCACTGCAATATTGGGGGAGTGGCCACAGAGACGGATGCCTCCTTCACCAGAAATGTGACAGCAAAGGTGTCACCAACCTCAGCTATGGACCGCTCCTCAAACCAAAATACCGGGGCTGGGGATGCAGACCACGCTTGCATACAAAGCCTTCTTGTGATGAAGGTTTAGGACATTCCTGTCAGTGTCGGATTCCTGGTTCGTTCCTCAGATATGTGGGATATTTTAGACCAGTAGAAAGCAAAATGGGGAAAGCTCTGTATGGTTCGTTCAGTTCAGATGCGGCTGGAGATGGCAAAACTATCCCCACATGAGGTTTGTGCCAAGTTCCCGAAAGGGGTTTACACTTCTGAAGCTACCAAATCACAGCTTTGCTGCGGGTCAAACCCCAAATACCAACCTTCCTCAAATAGACTTGGGTAAAAACATTCACCATTTGGAGAGGGAGAGAAGGGAGCCAGGACTGTGAGAGAAGGGCAAAAATATGCGGTCGTGGTGCCTGTTGCTGCTCCATGTGGTTGGTGAAGGTTGTCCTGCCCCATTCAGCAAAGCCTGAGCACAAGGGCAGGCTTTGGCTTGGGGCAATAGAGCCCATGTTGGGAAGGACACAGGATTTGGCAGCAGAAATCCATCCCTTGGTGTGTTTCTGTGATCATTTTGAAGGACAAGGGGTGCTGTACTCATAATCGTGTGTCTTAGCTGATGTCTACGGACAAAAGATTCATTGCAAATGCATGATTTTCAAGAGTTGCAGGGCACAAATGAAAACGAAGTTGAGCCACGAGGTAGTTGATAAAACAAGACGAAAAATGAGAGGTTCCTCGCACAGGAACCCAATCCAAAAACCTGATGTTTCCCTAAACACTGCAGTGAACCTCCTGATGACTTGACTTTATCAGACTTGATGAAGAACACAGTCATTTCCAACAGATCCCCTAGTTAGAGCATGACTCTGGATGGCTTAAAACAACAGTTTCATCACCCTGAAGGGTTTCAGACTCGTGTCTCCTCACCAGGAGGTACTCCCCGCTCACCCACATCCAGAAGAAGTCCAGCTAGCTGCAATCTAGGAGGTTCTCGGTTCACTGACACATAGAGAAACTGCAAGAGGAAGCAAGACTTCACGATTTTGGGTACTGTCTGGGAGGAGAAGTCCCAAGTCTTCCATCTTTGCTCACCACTACTTACTTATGGCTTTTATTTATATCTTTTATTTATGGCTTTTCCATGAAGCAGTCATCGCTTGCCGCGGTGACCGCTACTGCATGGCGCAATCTGCACGGTGAACTCGAGTCCCCTCACCTCTCATTTCCCATGGTCTCTTCTCGCAGCTCACAACTCCCTTTTTCCTATGCTATAAAGCCAATATTTGGGTATATCACCACAGCTCTTCTGAGCCTGGCTGCTGACGGATAAAAAGAGCTCTTATTTCCATTACTTACAGTCATCATGAATACCAGAGAGGAAGACACCTCCATCAATCAGAGGTAACATATTTTGGTGAGCACATCGCCCAAGCAACCCTTTTAAGACCCAAGTGGTCTAAGTTAAAATACACAACAGTTCTGAGAGCTGGATCCAGCTCCTCCAGACCTCCCACCTGTTACAGCTGCTTTTCCTCACCCGCTGAGCAGTGACGGTGCCTTTTGGGCCAGCAAGATCCTCCATGGCCTATGCCCCTCATGACCTCGCTGCCATTGCTCTGGAGTGCAGACTGGGACCAGTCTTCAGAATTCAAACTTTTGGGCAGATTGGGGTCAGAATTCAAACTTTTTGGGCAGATTTGGGTCAGAATTCAAACTTTTTGGGCAGATTGGCGTCAGCCTTCAGAATTCAAACCTTTTCACTGGCCCCAAACTTTAGGAAATTCTGGAGAGACACAGCTAACTGTGGCTGGTGTGACCTCTTGGTCTTTTACCCCCCAGTTTAATGAGGACCCCAAATTCTCCTCCGTCACCCCTGTTTGCACATGCCCCCACTTCTATCAAAATATCCCTCAGTGAGCAGAAATAAAAGAGGTATTTCTGTGGTCAGCTACCACGAACATCCTTCCCTGTCCCCCTCCATGAGCTGCTGCACACCCCATCCATCTCATCCCATCCCATCCTGTCCCATCCCATCCCATCCCATCCATCCCATCCATCCCATCCCATCCCATCCATCCCATCCCATCCCATCCCATGCCATCCATCCCATCCAATCTCATCCAATTCCATCCCATCCCATCTATCCCATCCCATCTATCCCATCCCATCCCATCCCATCCCATCCCATCCCATCCCATCTGGAAACGCTGCTGGACATCACCTGGCCCTGATTTTCCAGTCCAACCCCACACCTAAAGCACTTTCTGATTCCCTCAAGCTCTGCTTGTGCTCCCCACCAGCTCCAGATGGTCCCCAGATCCTCATCAGAAGGTGACAGGACCAAGACTGTTGTTTTTCTATCACTGAAACATGCACAGCTTGAATTACTGAGGACAGATGAGGTAAGATCATGGAAAACCCCATCAGAAAGCGAATAGTTCCTCTCTGTGGTGGTAAACGTAATTAAAACAAGCTTGAAAAAAATAGCAAATAGAGTTCAACGAGTAAGTGTATTGAATTAATGGATTCAGGAAGAAAACCTTTACCCTCATGACAATCTGCTGCTTGACACACCTTGAGCTGGTAATGAAGGATAACAGCTCTTCAGCACGCCGAAAAAGAAAATTAAAACTTCTCTTTGAATATAATCTCCTTACCAACACCTCTTGTTTAGAGTCTCTTCATTTTTACAGGTAAGAAAAATCTTCCACTGTCTAATGCAGAGGATTCACAACTTTGTTTTCATAGAGACACATCCCTTTTGTAGGCTCCTGCCCAGCTACATTTGGATATTTTATATATATAAAAATTTGGATGATCAGTATAGAAGAGGTGAACAATCCCATGCAACTTTTCTAATTGGATTCAAGGAAGCATCTGCAAAATTAAGTTACAAATCTCTGAAGTACATCTTGCTTTTAAGTGTAGGATTCGGCTGAGAAATGTATTGTGTATATTATAGAAGTTAAGCATGAAATCCTGGATTCCTCAAAATCACAGGCTTAAGATAGCCTTTTAGATAATAAATTATTATTTAGCTAAATTATAAAAATCAGTGTAGCTCTGTGCAATGCATTCTGAGCAGTTACAGAGCACTGAAAAATTCCCGTGCAGCACGGGGAGATGTGCAGCCTGGTATCACTTGGTTATACCACTGCCCAATATTTGTAAATATCAGGTAAGCATTAGTAAATATCAGGTAAATATTAGTAAATATCGAGTAAATATTAGTAAATATCTGGTAAATACTAGTAAATATCAAGTAAATATTAGTAAATACAAGATAGCTCTCTTGGGAATCAGGCTACACAGCCAAGCAATGTCGTGCTGGGGTAGCAGCAGGAGGTCACAGCGCAGTGATGGGTTTGGTCTGGGTAAATGAGGGTTTGTACAAACTCCAGGTTTTTAATTGAAGGCCCGATTACAAGATGCCCCTTCAGGGCCAGCTCTCACACCGTGTCATGTTTCCAATGATTTTCAGAGTGTCGCGGCACCCGGTGATTCTGTGCCATGACGGTTGTTTCTGGCCACCGGTTGTCAAGCAGCGAGGGGACCCAAATCTCAGGGGGGAGCCCTCCCTCCCTCCACCCGGTTCAGCTGCAGGCCAGCCTGAGATGAATCAGTGTTTTCCAGAGACCGGACATTATGGGTTTGCCCATCGGGGTGGCCCCTCTGCTTCAGCTTCCTGTTTTGGTAGACATTAATGGGGGAGGGAGGGTTTTCCTGATACCAAGGAATTTCTGGGGAGAGAGCAGCAGTCCCAGTGGGAAGGATACGAGCCAAAAATGGACTGGGAGGACCATGCACCGTGCCCGCTCAGGTCCTTCCTGCACAAACCTTGGCCCCAGACCACATCTGCTGCTGGGAGATGCCCCCATGGAGGGTCTGCATAGCACCTCCAAAAGTCGTGCAGCCACAGTGTGGACATCAGCAGCACCGTGAAAGCTCACAGTTCACACTTAACTTTAATTTTCTGGCTATTTTTTGGTTTGCATTTTGCATTAGGCCACAGATATCATATCTAAAACCTGCTCTGGGGAAGGCACTTCACCTTGGGCGTGACACAGGACCCCGATATGGCGGGTTGTAACTTTGGGACGCACCTCATCCCTGCCAGCCCGCCCATGGCAATGCCCTGCTCAAGGAGCAGAGCTTTTGGAGGCATCTGCTCCATCCCAAACAGTGGCTTTCCAAGCCTGCAGTGTGACACTGTGACATTATTCTCTAGCCAGCAATGTGCTCTCTTGGCCAAGAAGGCCAATGGCATCCTGGGGGGCACTAAGAAGAGCGTGGCCAGTCGATCGAGGGAAGTTCTCCTCTGACCATGCCCTGGTGAGGCCACATCTGCAATACTGCATCCAGTTCTGGGCTCCCCAGTTCAAGAGGGACAAGGAACGACTGGAGAGAGCTCAGTGCAGAGCCACTGAGGTGATGGGAACTGGAGCATCTCCCACGCGAGGAAAGGCTGAGAGAGCCGGGGCTGTTCAGCTGGAGAAGAGGAGACTGAGGGGATCTCATCAATGCTCATCAATATCTCAAGGATGGGGGTCTGGAGGATGGGACCACATTCTGCTGGGTTGTGCACAGCCACAGGACAAGGGGCAGTGGTCACAAACTGGAACACAGGAGGTGCAACCTAAACATAGGAAAAACTTCTTGGTGTGAGGGTTATGGAGCATGGCCCAGGCTGCCCAGAGAGGTTGTGGAGTCTCCTTGTCTGGAGACACCCAAAGCCCTGGCCGTGTTCCTGTGTGACTGCTCTGGTGACCCTGCTCTGGCAGGGGCTGGACTGGGGGAGCTCCAGGGGTCCCTTCCCACCCCACCACGCTGTGACTCTGTGTCCCATCACACACACAAACCCCCAGGGCAGCCAGGGTGCCACTGTGTCCCCTCCCAGGCTGCGACACTGAGGGGTCCACTCCTCTGCAGGGATCACCCTGGGCCAACCACCCCCATCACCGGGACCAGCCGGCGCCCCTTCCACAGGCACCACTTCCCCGCCGGAGGGGATTTCTCGCTTCCCTTTGGCTCCAACCCCTTTGGGGAGGGGAGGAGCAGCCGGAGTTTCCCAGCCCCCGGCCTCCCAGCGCGGCCTGGTCTCCGCCTCCGTGCCCTCCCCCTTATAACCGGGGCAGCTCCGGGGCTCGGTACCAGTGTCGCTGCCGCCAGCCTGCCGGGACCCGCAGCACAGTAAGTCCCTTCGTGTCGCCTGTCCGTGCTGCCAAGCTCTGGGCTTTCCCTTTCCCCGTAGGGCTGGGGTCGGTCCCGCTTCCCCCGCCTGTTCCCCCGGCTCGTTTGGGGCAGGGCTGTGGCGAGCGCAGGGGGCTGCTGTGCTGTGTCTGCAGGGAGGAATAAGTGGAAGGTGCTAAAGGGTGGATTCCTGGATAAAACGACGGATTTCAGCCCCAGCTGGTGACGACCAGAGTAGAGAATAAATCAAACTGCTCCACAGACAGCAGCTCCAGGGCTGGGGGTGCAAGAATTTGTGTGTGGTAATTGTGTTGTGGCAGCTGGGTCTGATTTGTGTTGCTCACTGGGGTCGTGTTTAGCCAGGAGAGGAGACCAAGGGGGGGATCTCATTAATGCTTAGAAATATCTAAAGAGAGGGGGGTCTGGAGGATGGGACCAGACTGCTCGGTTGTGCCCAGGGACAGGACAAGGGGCAGTGGTCACAAACTGGAACACAGGAGGTGCAACCCCAACATGAGGACAAACTTTGTGAGTGTGAGGGTTATGGAGCATGGCCCAGGCTGCCCAGAGAGGTTGTGGAGTCTCCTTGTGTGCAGACACCCAAAGCCCTGGCCGTGTTCCTGTGTGACTGCTCTGGTGACCCTGCTCTGGCAGGGGTTGCACTGGGGGAGCTCCAGGGGTCCCTTCCCACCCCACCACGCTGTGACTCTGTGATCCCCCAAATTCCTGGGCATTAACACAGGCTGCGAGCAGTGACTCCTGTTACCCCCCAACCTCTTCCCCAAAATCCTGACATAGGCTTAGGGCACCAGAGCATCCCAAACACAGACCAGGCACCAGGATCCAGATTCACCGTGGCACTTCCCACCCCCCATTGTGCATCTGCCTCTGCTCAGAAGGATGTGGTTTTCTCCCAGATTGCAGGAAAATAATTGGATTGTGATTCACTCAGCCCATCTGCACTGGACAAACACCATTTCAGTGCCTGGGTCCTGTATGGTCCCAGGCAGCATCTGCACCCCTGACACATTTCTGCATTGCCATGCTTGCCCGTTTGGGACTATTTTTTGTTTTTCCTAGTCAGGGAAGTCCCACTGCCTCCAGAACCTGCCTTTTCCCAGAGCAGAGCTTAAATTCCCTCCTATCCCTGAGCAGCCACCCCACCACATCAGCTCCTCAGGCACAAACTGAAGGGTTCAACCTCAGGGTTAGGATCCTTGGCATGTTTAATGTAGGACTTCTTTCTGGGGCGGCTGCAGAGTAAAGAGGAGACTTCCTGTGGCTGATGTAGGAGCCATGATCCCTCGCCATCACATGCAAGAGCAGAAAACCTGAAGAAAGAGGCATTTTACAAAGCATCCAACCACCAGCCACTACCAAGGGACTTTAAGGCTTGCCAGGTCCAACAGAGCTGGTCGAACAGGAGCAGAAAGCTTTGGAGAACTCAGATTTGGGGCTGCTTCAGTCACCCTCTCTGTAAAAAGCACCTTGGGAAGCCAAAGAGTCAAAGTGCCAGCAGAAGCGAGCGCTGTGCGAGGTCTGGGTCTGGACCTGGGGAATTTGTGCCTCTTCAGTTGCTGTGAGCTTTGCGAACTCCAAGCCTGAATGCAGGGTTTGGCTTTGGGAACAGTAATACAAAAGCAAAACCGTAGGCAGCAGCAGCTGGTTTCTTGTTTAGTGACAGCAGTTTACAATGATACTGCCCAGATGTGAAGCAAGAAGCAAAAAGGAGCTCATTACACTGCATCTTCTCTGCTTTTTTCCCCCAATAACAATACATATGTGTAATTTTTTCCTTCTCTCTTGCTGTCTGAAAAATTCGATGCTGGTTTACAGGACCACTTTCAGTTGTGCCTCAGTAATTTAAGGAAGCCAAATTCTCACCTAAAAAATGACGGAGGTGCTGTGTAGCTCTGTCTATGCCGTTCCCCAGACAGGGGATAACATGATTTAATGCTGATTTAAATGCTAACTCCAGGTGAAATGCCCTAAAGCACCTCACTCCAGATGAGATGCCCTGGTTCCCTTGGGTGCCTGTCACCCCCAGCCCCATGGGGTGCATTAACTGGGTCCCCTGGGGATGCTCTGCTCTGCCTTGACTTCCTTCCTGGTTTTATTTCCCCCCAGCTTTTGACCCCGCTAGGAGCAGAGCTTGGCCATCGCCAGTGCTGGACCACTTGGGGTGGTGGGTGTCCGCTCCCAAAAAGGCTGATGAAAATACAAAGAAGAAACTTTCCTAAATAGCTGGATTTCTGGGAGAGTGGGGGATTTTCACTTAAAGGAGATATAAATCCTTGTGGCTGAGGTTGTCAGCAAGCTGGAGAGAGGACCAAAACCCTGTTTCTTTTGGGGAGGAAAAGGAGAAAATGGGGAGCCTAATGGTACAGGTTCTCCATAGGGGGTGGTGGAGGATGCTCTGCCTGCTGTGCTGCTCTTCTGGTTGGAAACCTTAAGCTGAGTATACAGTGTGAAAAAATAATTGGAGCTGATGACTGCCCTGGCCCACATAATAATGACGAGGATGATGATGATAGCAGTAAATGAACAGTAAATTAGTGATAATAACGAGGTGGGATCCATGCCAAGTCTTGCCTGTAAATCATTTGATTTCCCAAGGCTCGCACTTCAGCTCTGTGGCTGGGAAGTGAGTCAGCATTTCCCAAAGTGTGAACTGCTAAAGTAATTGGGAATGTTAATGAGCTTTGATTTGGGAGCGGGGGCATGAGGGGCAGCACCCACACTGCTGCAACCGGTGCCCCCTCCCATTCCTTGCAGAAAAATGTAGGGTTTTATATAAAAAAAGTTTCCTACAGGTGTTTCTTACAATAAGTGCTTGGCCATTTAGTTCTGCCAGCTACTAAAGCTAAGCTTTTAACCAGATTAATCGTCCCCTTATGGCCTCTTTTATGTGTAACATAATTTCAGTGGCTTTCAAAGATACATGACACTCATCTTAGTGCTGAAGAAGCAGCAGAAGTGTTTTGAAATCCACCTTTCTGATCGGCGTTCATTAAAACAAGAGAATCTGCAAGTCATCTTTGGCTGGAGGAAAGGGAGAGGTACTTTCATTGTCTGGAAGTGAGAATAAAACCCGAAGAGAACAGTAAATAATGGGAGAGAGGGAGAAAGGAATCAGCTGAGTCTGCTTGAGCAAACAGGAAGGAAAGGATTTGGCAGAACGAGTCTAAACACAGCATCGTGTTGGGAAATGAGACTGGGAAAAGAGCCCTACCAAAATCAGGAAAGTCCCGAGCACTTACAGAGAATCCCTGTTGCCGGGATATGTTTTTGTCATGGGAATGTAACAAAAAGGAGCTTTTTATTACCCTGTTTTTAGGATTTTAGTGGGGCATCCTGCTTAAAGCAGCCAGGGCGAGCTATGGGGGTTTCTCCCCCAACCCCAGTGACTGCTTGGCAACGGGTCGGGGCTCCAGATGTGATTTTGTGCCCCTGGGTAGCCCCAGTGCCCACATCCATGTGTCCCAACCCCAAGCATGGGGACACAAGGGCTGGGACCCGATGCCTCTTGGCAGCCACCACCGTCCCGCTCGGCTGGAGCAGCTCCTTGGATTCAGCTTCGCTCTTTGCCCCAGGTCACAGCCCACCGGTTCGGCTGAAATCACGCGCACCCACACCCCCTCGCTCCTTCCCCAACGAGTTGTGTCTTCATTGTGTTTTAAACACAATTGCATTACTAATCCTGGCAGCCAACGCATGGGGAGGGAGGGTTTTGCCCTGTTTAGAAGGGCAACGGAGCTGGGGAGGGGTCTGGAGCAGCTGAATGCTGGGGAGCGGCTGAGGGAGCTGGGGGATTCAAGTGGGGAAGAGGAGGTGAGGGGAGACCTTATCCCCTCTGCAGCTCCTGAAAGGAGGGGGTAGCGAGGAGGAGTTGGGCTCTGCTCCCAAATAATGAGCAATAGGATGAAAAGAAATGGCCTCAAGTTGTGCCAGGGGAGATTTAGGTTGGATATTGGGGTATTTCTTTAATATAAGGGTTATTGGGGACTGGCAGGGGCTGCCCAGGGCAGTGGTGGAGTCCCCATCCCTGGAGGGGTTCACAAACCGTGTGGATGTGGCACTTGGGGATGTGGTTTATGGCCATGGTGGGGTTGGGTTGGACTGGATGATCTCAGAGGATTTGGGGTCTTTAAGTGCTCTCTGTACCAGCTGCTACCACTCACTCAAAGCTTCAAAGCTCCGGGAGGCAGCAGGAAGAATCACAATTAAGGCGAAAAGCCGCAGTCTTCCAACCAGTTTGCCTAGAAATAATTACCACTGTTTGTATCGGCCTGATACACATCAACAGCATAGACTTAACGAGGGTGTTTGGAGTTCACCACATCGCACCCTTGTATCTGAAGCCAGATTCTTCCTTTATTTAAAGCCAAATTCCTCTGCCCTTACGCAGTACAACTAAGCCCAGACTTGCCTGAGAGTTCGTCATACAGTGCACTGATCTACCAGAAAGTCACTTAAAAATGAATAAAGCAGCGTTAGCACAAGGGTTGGCAACTATGAGTCAGTTTATTTATTACAATAGCGATGTAATTATTATATAAATAAATACAATGACCTATTATGTAAATGAATATGGTTATGCAAATAAGTCTGTAGCAATATAATCAATGATAGGTGTACATAAATAATTATAAACATGAAATCTAAGAAAGCTGTTGTGACAGTAACAGGTTTCTATCATTAATTATACATGTATCATTATTATATATCAATATATATCGTTATTATATATCTATGTATATCATTATTATATATCAATATATATAGTTATTATATATTGAG
>NW_010172498.1:0-1702 GCF_000695765.1 Mesitornis unicolor
GTGTCAAAGCCCTTGCAGAAATCCAGATAGACGACATCCACAGCTCTTCCCTTGTGTACTGATGCAGTTAACCCATTGTAGAAAGCCACTAGGTTGGTCAGGCAGGACTTGCCCCTAGTAAAGCCATGCTGGCTGTCTCGAATCACCTTCCTGTCCTCCATGTGCCTCAGTACAGCTTCTAGGAGGATCTGTTCCATGATCTTCCCAGGCACAGAGGTGAGGCTGACAGGTCGGTAGTTCCCAGGGTCCTCCTTTCTACCCTTTTTAAATATGGGTGTGATGTTTCCTTTCTTCCAGTCACCAGGGACTTCACCTGACTGCCATGACTTTTCAAATATCAGCCTTTCTTCATAGGGAAGGTGTTCCAGCCCTTTGATAATTTTTCTGACCCTCCTCTGGACCCGCTCCAACAGCTCCATGTCCTTTTGTTGAGGGACCCAGAACTGGACACAGTACTCCAGGTGAGGTTTCACAAGAGCAGAGCAAAAGGGCAGAATCACCTGTCTCGATCTGCTGGCCCCTTTCTTCATAGGGAAGGTGTTCCAGCCCTTTGATAATTTTTCTGACCCTCCTCTGGACCCGCTCCAACAGCTCCATGTCCTTTTGTTGAGGGACCCAGAACTGGACACAGTACTCCAGGTGAGGTTTCACAAGAGCAGAGCAAAAGGGCAGAATCACCTGTCTCGATCTGCTGGCCACATTTCTTTTGATGCAGCCCAGGATGTGTTGGCCTTCTGGGATGCAAGTGCACATTGCTGGCTCATGTTGATCTTCTCATCAGCCAACACCCCCAAGTCCTTCTCCTCAGTGCTGCTCTCAAGCCATTCTCCACCCAGCCTGTATTTGTTCTTGGGATTGCCCCTACCCAGGTGCAGGACCTTGCACTTGGCCTTGTTGAACTTCATGAGGTTGGCATGGGCCCACCTCTCCAGCCTGTCCAGGTTCCCCTGAATGGCATTCCTTCCCTCCAGCATGTCAACCATACCACACAGCTTGGTGTTGTCAGCATACTTGCTGAGGCTACAGTCGATCTCACCATCTATGTCGCCAACAAAGATGTTAAACAGTGCTGGTCCCAATACTGATCCCTGAAGAACAGCACTTGTCACTGATCTCCACTTGGACATCGAGCCGTTGACTGCAACTCTGGACTTGTGCAAAGGATTTGACACCGTCCTGCATGACATCCTTGTCTCTAAATTGGAGAGACATGAATTTGATGGATGGACCACTTGGTGGATAAGGAATTGGCTGGATGGTCACACTCGGAGTTGTTGGCCAACAGAATTATTGCACACCATAAATGTCGCACTTGCTATAAGTTGGGGAGTTTACTGCGGACGCCCTCTCTTTCCTCAATGGTTGTCATACCCAGAGGGTTTTGCCAGTCGGTCTGCAACTCCCCAACTTATAGCCTCACCTCTATGCCTGGGAAGATCATGGAACAGATCCTCCTAGAAGCTGTACTGAGGCACATGGAGGACAGGAAGGTGATTCGAGACAGCCAGCATGGCTTTACTAGGGGCAAGTCCTGCCTGACCAACCTAGTGGCTTTCTACAATGGGGTAACTGCATCAGTACACAAGGGAAGAGCTTATAGCAACCTTCCAATACCTGAAAGGTGCCTATGAGAAATCTGGGGAAGAGCTGTTCACAAGGTCATGTAGCAGGAGGACGAGGGGTAATGGTTTTAAACTGGAAA
>NW_010172499.1:0-13996 GCF_000695765.1 Mesitornis unicolor
TAAAAATTATTTATAAAACATATTTTATATATGTGAAATACTATGCAACAATAATAAAATGTTTCAATAAAACAGCATGGAAGAGCAAACTAGATCCACAAACCTTAATAATATCAAGGGAACCATGTTCTTCAGCCAATACAGTTACAATATCATCTACACAGCCTTTGAAAAACAAACACAACAATAAAAAGTTAAAGACTATGAAAAAAGTGATACCAATTAAACAGGATAACAGATAAAACTCCACCCCAATAAAACGCACTTAACTTTGGCTTTTTTATTGACATTGCCATATCACCTGAAAGCTAATTCTCAAAATAGAAGTGAAAATTATTATCACCTATGCAGACAGAAAATTGAAGCCTAACAAAGTTAAATAGCATACCTAATCTAACAGCAAAAATATTTTTGCAGACTTAGTAAATCCACAGTGTCAATCTTTGCCAAATAAATTAAGAGTCTCTCCACTTATTAAAAAAAAAAAGTCCCTATAACAACTTAAAAATAGCTGCAAATAGAAGCTCAAAGTAATTTTCATTTCGTTGGCACTTGCAGATAATAGTGGTGGTATTTTATATCTTGTTTTCAACACATTATTGATAAAATAATTCCCAAGTGAGGACATGAATGTTTTTCAGCATATAAAGGTTACCAAGAACTTGCATTCAACTTGAAGAGGACTGAAATGCTTCAGGAAGCTTTCTTAATGCATCACTTTCAAAAACACTCAAAATTTCAGCACCCAAGCCCTAACTACTGCAGAAAAACAATGTTTCTACTGACAGTAACTAACTTTAACAGTTTTACTATTTGCTGTGGATAACAATAACTGATTGATGAAGCTAGGTAAGTAAGAATAAGTTTTGCCCTTACTCTAATCTACTCACAGCTCTTCTGTTAATGTTATTTTTCTTGGCATCCACCTCTGTACCTTCCCTAAACAAACAGCTGTGCTTCAACAGCCTATTTAATTTTGGAGATGAAAGCTGACACAGGTAAAGTGTCTTAGGTCTGAGCATCACAAGCTGACTGGTCTGTAAAGCTCTAATTATCGAACTCCTTGGAAACTTAAAAAATGGATTCTGTGCTACTTACCTAACATAATTATAAATTTCAGTCTTTCTGCTATCTCCAAATTCTGGAATAATTTTCTCCCCTAAATGAATAACAAAATCAAATCAACAGTTGAATGTCACTACATAAAAATATTTAGATAGCACACACTCACCTATACACAAAGACAGTGAAATCAGCTTCTATACATGAATTTCAGATTTAGAAAACAGATAGAACAAAAAACACTATTTATTTATACTACAGTAGAAACAGTTTCATGCCATCATAAAGAAAAAATATCATTTATAATATCTCTTAACTGGAACAAATACAAAAAAAAAAGGCAAAACGAAGCCCCAAGCTGCCTTAGCAAACCTGCAGATATACTATTAATTCAGTAACAGGCTTTCAAAAACTCTATACTTTTCAATGTGAGCATGAATAAAGGTAATTAATTACTGAACAAGGTAATCATCATAGCTTGTATTATTAGAATCACAGAATCATAGAACGGTTTAGGTTAGAAGGGACCTTAAAGGTCATCCAGTCCAACACAATTGCAACACAAAAGCATTGCACAATGCTTTTGAAAAGTCATCTGAAAATCCCTTTAAAGGTGTTTCAAAAAATAACACTATAGCATTTTTAAGAAAATATACTTATTCAAAAGAATAAACAATGATCTACGGACACTATGCAAATTTACAGAAGAACAGAATAAGTAAAAGAAGACTGTTTCCCATGTACTGACCTAATGACTATATAAAGCAGGTTCTTGACCACGCAAATGTCTGATGATTCAGTTGTCTTGTGCGATGAGACTAAATGTCAATATTGAGGTATTTGCTAGATCATACCTCCCTACAGCATGTTGCTGTCTTTGAATGAATGAAGATCAGTTTAACATATAAAAATAGTAAAGATTATGCTGTCATAATTTATTTAAACTTCAGGAGTCAAATAAGCGTTTTCGAAATTAACCCTTAATTCTGTACACAAGGTCTTCAAACTCTGTCAATAAGGCAGATTCTCCTTTCTCTTCCTTTCCATGAAACTTTATTAGTTTCTCATACTTTCCAAGGAGAGCAAAGGCATGATAGCAATAGTTATTTCATGCTTAAAAGCACAATTAAACCAAAAATTTATCCAGAGAGACTTCTTGGTTCAGAAGCTATTCCTCACTAAGAATTCAATGCGATCACATCACTGTGGCAGCTGCCCTTCATGGTTAACACATGTAACAAGCCAACACGTATCCTACTACTTGAATCACCACCAATACTTTCCAGGTAGGAATGCTAACATATTTCAATATTTGGACTTTGGTGATAGGCAAAGTGGCATAAAAGCAAACAAGTTAATGCAGCTATTCCCCAAGAGTCACAATCAAGAGAACTATCCTTACATACCATGCAAAGCTCAAATAATATCATACCAAGAGACCACAGATCTGATTTAGGGCCAGAAGGCAGAGGCTTCTCACACTGAGTATGATCACTTGGTTTAACCATTCCCTGTGCAATTACTTCAGGTGCCAGATATGAAGGGTACCTAGAAAGATGCAGCAGCATTAAGTAATATCCTCTCTGTTCAAAAAAACTACCTTTCAGTTACAGTAATCAAAATAATTTTGCATTCTGAGAAACCAGAGTTCATAGCGATGTAGGTTGTTCTCTTTTATTACACACTGCAGCAAAGTTTCACTCCAATTGCAAAATACATAGTGCCAACTATATAAAAAGTCAAATCTTAATCACTTGCTCTGTCTTTTTGTGAGAGGAAATAACAGCAGCTTTCAAAATAGTATGTCCATATATCTCAAAAATATATATTGAGTTTCAGCACTAGTATACTAAATAAATGTATCCTAGACTCATATTTGCATGTGGTGGCAGTATTCCACTCCATCGACAATATTCCCATTAAATAACTTCTGAATTTGTAAAAAAAGTAACAAAAGGTGTTGAGGACATACTCTGCCTGCTACTAGATAATTTAAAAATAACATTGTAATTTTTTCTGTCAACAACTCATTAAAATACTTAAAAAAAAATCTGAAATCACCTTTTGAAAGGAAACATCATTATATATTTTGAGCACGTCTTTAAAAATCAGCTCAGTATTTCAATTGCAAACAACATAGTACCTCAAAAAACCCCAAAAGTGGCAAGGAAACACTGCAACAAAGCATGTCACTTTGGGTAGACAGTAAGATCACTTGAAAATAAATCACAAAGTTATAAGAGTCAAGTGGCCTACAGTGGTGTGCAACAGTGAGGCACAGACTATGTTTTTTCCTAAACTTAAAATTAGATTTTACCTCCAGAATCTGAGTCACAGGCAACTACTAGCATTTGAAGGCAAATCTAGGCAATAAGAAATGACATCACATAGTTACAGTAATGTGCCTGCACGGTACTCATTCTCTGTCTTTCATTAATTTCACCTAGTCAGACGATAAACTCTTCAGCTACATTGTCAGAAGCTCCTGTGTAAGGGGTGTATGCAACAGATATGAATTAGAACAGCAACCTACAAGAGCCCTGCGTATACAACACATTTTTGAAGATGATACCTCAAAACATAAATATATTTCCTGAAAAAATACATCCCCGATATATCTGTATTGTGTAGCTACAGTCTTACCCTATAGGAAAATCAACATCAACACCTTGAGCAGTCATATGGTAGAGTCCAAATTTAGCCAACTTTACATGTCCCTGAAAAAGAAAAAATAAGTGATCAAGAGCAGCAGAATTCAACACTGGAAGAATCTGTGTTTAAGTTAAAAAGAGTTCATGTCAAGTTGCATTAGCTGTCAGGAGAGAGATACCTACAAAAAGTCACCCTCTTAGACTTCTGTCTCATCTATTACGCAGAACTCCACTGCAAGTTAATAAGGTGCTACTTTCTACAGCTTTTACTTTCCAAAAGCATTAAGTAATCACCTTGTTTGGAACACACAAGAAAATCAGGACTTTGTAAGTTACAGTATACTTTCAGTGAATTAAAGTGGCTTAAATACTCTACTGAACATTCTTCCTGTTTGAAAACTGTTCAAAATTCTGTTTGAATCCCTGTCACGACCACTCCCTCACCTTCTCCATTTACCTAGCCTCGCTTCTCCAGTCCTTCCCATCAACTCATTACTATCTTGCTCTCCTTAACTGTATCCACACATTTCAAATGAACATGTGTTCCAGGTGCTTGCTTTTATTCTGCGGAGGTACAAAGTTAACACCGAAACAACAATAAATAGACACAGAAGTTTAACTGAGATATTGTTTCTGCTGGATTTTAAACTACTCTCAGCCAGCCTGCAGATGGTGCAACAGTGAAGGCTTCATCAGCAAGGTAGTCAAAAGTGGTGGGGAAAACTTTAGATGTTTATGGTCCCTTTTTGTTCTTTTACTGATTTCAGGAGTATCTCAAAATCCTGAAGTAATTTTGCTTGTTGGAGCATTATTATTACTTTCATTTGTTTACAAGTGTATTAAAAATAGTGTTCCTTCCTTGCTTCTTCCTCTTTTCTTTCGGCCTTCCAATGCGAGGATCCAGCTATTCTATCTGAACTGAGTAAGCAGGGGAAGGAGAGAGGGCTTATGCAGACAGGCTAAGCTCTTCAGCTGTCAGTTCAGATGAAGCAAATGCTCTGTGTACAACAGCAGCTATTAATTTCTCTCAGCTTTTATGAGCAGAACCTGTACTCCAGACAGCCAAGTCAACTGTCTTTGACAACAGAATTAGGAGACTTTTTTTTTTCATGTTAATTATAAAAAAACCAAAGAAAACCAACAGCATTCACCATTCCAGATATGCATTTTTTTCCCCCAGCAGAAGGGCTGTGACTGCCCAGTTTCCATGGATGACACAGCATGCTACTTGTGGGCAACAAGAAAGAAAAACAAAAACCAAACAAAAACATAGATTTATTCTTGTAGTTGTACCTTTCGATCCAAAAGAATATTGCAAGGGGAGAGTGCTCGGTGGACCATTCCATGTTTGTTCATATATTGCAAACCTTGCAAAACCTCATATGCTATGCATAGGATCCTTGAAGAACTGAAAAAAAAAAGAACATTGAACATATATAAGAGGGAATTGAATACTTCTCTTTTTAATTTGTAAAAATGTAGTGCACAGCTATTCCAAACATAAGTGAGACATTTACAATTCCAACAGTTTAAGTGATCAACACTGAATATGGTAGGATACGTTAAATGTCATACATAACTCCCCACTATCCCACAAACATGTTTCTTCACCTTGAGCTGGTCTTTAAAAACAGTGGAAAAATGTGATGAAGTATAACATATTCTGTGTGATAAAAACTATGAGATATACCTCAACTAACTGGGCAAAAAAATCACAACTCTCCATATTTATTTGTTTTTCTTAAGTCTGCAATTGACATTCATAGAAAAGTTCAACTGAATAAAAGTTCTTGAATCTCAGATGTTAACTGGAGCTTATCTAGAAGACAGCATAGAGGCACAGCTGGACCACACCTATATTCTTTGGTCATCTCAATATCTAAAACAAGAAACAAAAGACAAGGCAGAAAACTTCATTTTCAGCACATTTTGCAGTCTTAGAAGTATCAACCTTACCTTCTTTGGAAAGAAACAATAAAGTAACCACCCAAATCATTTTGACATAACTATGTATTTTGACAAAAGTTAAAATTTACTGTAGAAACTGACAGCCCTAAAGAGAACTTTCTGTGAACAAGTGAACATAAATTTGTACAGAGATCACCAGTATTAGGCTTCCAAAGTGCACTCAAATTAAGAACAAAAGGCACAGATCTAACATCACCCAGAGAGATAAAACAGTATTCTGCACAAGGCTCACTACCCTTTCTTGCTTATTAAAAAACTATGCAACAGCAAAATGAGGGAGAGCATTACAGACTGCTGAGAGTAACAAGCCAACTAGCTGACTAAACACTAAAATAATTTATTTATTAAAACCTTATTAGCTGCTATTCATACTTGTTTGAATGTCAAAACTTTGCCACAAGAGTAAATAGCTAGATTTTTACAAAAGCCACAATTCCAACAAATTCTGAAACTAGGGCAACACTGAAATACTGAAAAGAGCTGTTTTAATAATAGTCTATGGCCACCATTAAGTTACCTTGCATGAAGCTATTCTCTAGACCTTCTTCCTCTCTCCTTTTTCCTAGAAGGAGAGCTCTGTACTTTACACTAATTGTGGATATACACTTCTAAGTTAAATTTTAAGCCCACAGGAAATCTATTCTAACATATGTCCACACTGCTGTATCTCAGAACACAGTATTTGGAAGTGATTCTCAAGGTCTTAACTATTCAACCAAAACCACATGGCTAATAACCACAAAACCAAAACAAAACCCCACAACTATCTTGCTCCTCCCTCACTGGCACTTTTTCTTCCCCATCCCTCCCATCCCCACGTTACTTAAAGCATGACAGCAGACACCATGAGCTGTGTAGTTTCCTCCCAGTCATTCCTGACTGGGCAGAGATATAATGAGGTAAAAAAATTCTCTCACAAGCCTTCAGCTTCCCTGTACATTTTATTGCCTACAAGCCAAATATTAACAATAACAGTTGCAAACAGAACCCTCTCTGTCACTTTCTGCACACCTTTGCAAAACAAGATCTGAAAAATAAACGATGGAGAATTCATGTTTTCACTAAGGAAGCAATTGCATGTGAAGAATTAGTACCTCATGATGTTTTAGCCTAAAAAGTGTTTATTTGTATTAAGAAATAAAAGTAAATATAAAGTGCAATTTGTGGCCGTCGTGTCTGAGGAGTGCAGTGTGCTCTGGTGGCGCTAGGGGGCCTCAGCCATCCATTTATTCCCCACGTTCTCTTGCAATTCATGAAACTAGAACCCGGGCAAATGCCTGAAAATACCACTTCTGGATTCTTTGCTCTTGAAGTTAAATCCTCCATGGCATTCCAGCGACCAGCAACACATGAATGATAAGTATTTTTCATTGCACATAATTCTCAGTGTTCTTAAGCTTCTGATACCACCCTGCTGGGCAGTGTTCGGCCAAGTACCTCACCCTCAAGCTGAAGCACGTACACCACCCCCCAGGAGAGAGAGAACTCTGTATAATTCTTCATAGTGCTGTTGCACATTATCTAGTCCCTTGCCCCACTGGAGACAACTACCAAGGCAATACCCTCGCTTCAGTGGGACTTAGCTCTCTACAGCAACCACCAACACTGCAAGCACTGCAATGGGGTTCTGCAAATGCAGAAGGGGCACTTATGAAGCTGCCTTCAGGCTTCAGATTAAGCTGACCTTTAAAAAAAAGATATAAATAGAAAAAGACAACACAGACCTAAGTGAGGAGGACATTTACAATACCCTATGTTGGTGGTGAGGTCTGAGCAGATTCAGAAACTTTTTCTGTGATTATATGGAAGCCTGTTTTTCAATAGACTAGCCAGTGTTAAACTGTAACAGATCTGGAGGAGAGGTTTAGCCACGGGGGCTCTTGAAATGCAGAGGGTTCAGCACTGGAGGTGGGGGAAAAAACAACAGTAAAAGCACACGAAACAACACAGGAGAAAAGGCAACAAAATGGCAGGTTCAACACCAATGATGCTACACCACTGACCTAATGAGAGCTGTAACAACACTTGTGTGGCATGAAATACCCTCTTCATCTCAGCAGCTGATGATGCTGCCTGTGACTTTAAACTATCGTGAAGCAAATCATTCCACTGCTCAAGGAAGAGACGTAGGAGACAGTAAGCAAAAGCATGAAAATGCAAGATGTACTTCAACAACTGGCAGATCCGGAAGGCCTTTAGCTATCTTCAGTTTCCTAGCTCTCCTAGCAAGACTTACTTTAAGGTTCTTATCCTCTCCATCAACAGCAGAAAGAGAGAAGAAATAGACGTTCCTCTACAAGTGGAACCAGTTGGATTTAATAATTGCCTACTTTTGTCCTGTTTGGGAGAAGAGGAAGTATAGCCATGAAAAAGGGCCATTTTGTGTTCCTTCATTCTAGAAATGAAGAATTAAAAGAACACAAATATTAAAATCAATACCAAATTTAGGTGTGTAACTTCAATGTGCAGAACCACAGCAAAGGAAGCACAAAGGATAACTGAAGTCCTCTCCTCGAAATTCATTCTGTAAGAAGGGGGGAAAAAAAGTCTCTACAAGTTGGTATGAACTATCTCAGCCAACAGTACAAACCCAGCATGGTTACGAGAGGCATGTGCATGGCATTTGTGGGTGGAGAGAGAAGGGAAGATGACTTAAAAACCCACAAAAATGAGGATTGTTTTATTACCTCCAGAATTTGACAGACCAAAAGCTATACCAGACAAATGACTAATTTCCACACTGTAACAGTACACAGGTGGCTACATTGTGCCTTCACAAAAAACATTAACTTTTCCACTTAGCAGTCAGCTTGATCTCCAGCCTGTTGAATTCTTAATGTTAAGGACACAAAGCCATCTTCTGGAAGTTTACTTCAGGAATAACGAACCTAACCTCTCACGAAACAGATGTTTTAGCAGAGTTTCAATCTCTTGTGGTGCTGTAAACCCACTGATGAAATAACTTGATTGCTTAGGACACTTTTGCCATGTTTTGGATTCAGATAGAGGAAAAAAAATATCCTTTTTAGTGCGCCCACTACAATCTTCCATCTGACTGAGAACAGGTTCTGGGCCAGGATGAAAGGGAAATGCTGCACTGGAAGAACTGGCATACTGAGAGTTTTAACTTTCTTCAAAAGGATCAGATAGTAATGAACAGAGAAGGAAAAGAAGGATTTATCAGGATCCAAGTAAAGACAATAAGCCCCTAAAATAATTGGTGGAACGGAGAGCTCAGAGTGAGCACTCACCCAGTAGTGACATAGCAGTACCTGGGAACAAACATCTAAGGAGAATTGCCCAAGCCATGGGCCAGCATAAGCACAAGATCAAACAGAAAAGGTTGAAAACACATTTAGAAATTATAAAGCTTAAAAGAAAGAAAGAAAGGCGGGATTCTGAATTATTGCAAAAAACATCCCAACAACATTATTTATGTTTTATTTAGTTTGAATGGTTATTTATTAACTTATTTCTGATTATTAATGGGAATGATAATGCAGATGCTTGTAAATGCAGAAAGCTGCTCTTCAAGATATGATGCTCTAGGAACAAACAACTTTCTGCAACTGATTATTTCCATTTTAGGTAAAACTACTGGTTTTTCAAACCCTACAAATGGTCATACTAGATCAGGTCAGACCAAAAACCAAGATGACAAGCAGAAGCCTAGGAGAGAGGGAATACAGAGCAAGCATATATGAAGTATTCCCTGATGGTTTTTTTGGTCTCCAACTTCTCTAATTCATGCTTGCTTCTGGGTAAAAAAAAATCCTCAAAACAACAACAACAAAGCCAACAAAAAAGTTTGCCTTCTGAGCATCACACCTGGTAATGGCAAAACATAAAGTACCCCTTGCAAGCCTCAACACTTCTCATAACAGGATATCCATTAGTCCAAGTCTTTCATTTGTGTTCACAGAATACAACCCACAAGTTACTGTGGAAATCCACAGCCACTGAGTATTCTGTTGGTAAGATCTTCTTGCTGTCCTTTTTATAATGAGGTTCTCTTCATGGTGTTCTGTTGCTCTAACTTCCAGAAAGCCAACTTAAAATTTCAGCTTCAAGCAAAGAAAACAATTGCTTAAAAACTGCTAAAAGTAGTAGGAAAAGCAATTTTGGAAAAATGCTTTTGACAGCCAGCACCAGTATTCCCTACATATATCAGAGACTGCTGAAGAGAAAATAAAAACTACTTGATGAATAACATCTTAAATACTTAATAACAAGAGGATTGTAGATGATACAGTTGGTAAACAGAGATGAGTGGGGTTATAAGACTTGACTATTAAACTGTTGCAATAAAAGAATCCAAACATAAGAAAAGAAACAATGAAAACAAGAGAGAAAATTTCAGCATTCGTGTCAGAATCATGGAAGTTACAGGTTCACACAAGTTTCTTTTCCTCCAGTTTAAGGGAAAATGCCAATTTGCACACAAATTCACTGCATTCATCATCTTTAACAGAAGTGCATTCATGGCATTAACTGGAAGTACATCTTCTCCATCCATTTTTGGTGCTGCGAGAAAACGTTTTAACATGAAAGAGTAAGTAGGTCTCTCAAAAGACATTCCTGCCTGCTTACTGTCTCCAGTCCTATCTTCCCCTAGAGAAAGCAATCTCCCCTTTTGATGATTTTGACCCAGGCAGCTGCAGCTATTAGTGTGTAGTTAACTAGAACACATAGATGTACCTGGACAGCAGTATAGGAGCAAAGATAACTGAGCCTGGAGGGAAAGTAGAGGCAGCATCACAGTCTTGGGGAGAGGAGAAATATTTCTGACTGTTACAAATCCACGTGTAGTATTTTTAACCGGATATGCCCAGTTGTAAATCTGACTTGCGTTTATGCTAGTGTAACAGTCAATATGGAGGCCCTAATCAATTCTGTAGATGGAAGAATGCTGTACCTGGAGAATACTGACAGCACAATCAACACTTAATGGACTATTTCAAATAAGAGTGCTCCATCTAGTGAAAGGAAGAGAGGCCCCACTGGAATTCCAGACAACACAGGACAGCACCTGAAAGCAAGCCTCATCAGCTACTTAGTAGATGAGCCCTGTAATTTTTGTACCTACTGGAGACATATAGAATCATAATGATTGGAAAAGACCTTTAAGATCATCAAGTCCAACTGTTATCTAACTCTACCATGTCCCTGAGCACCATATATAGATGGCTTTTAAATACATCCAAGGGTGGTGATTCAGTCACTTCCCTGGGCAGCCTGTTTCAGTCTTTGATAACCCTTTAAGTATAAAAGTTTTTCCTATGTCTAACCTAAACCTCCCCTGGTAACTTGATTAGTGGATTACTGTTAGGTCATGCTTCTTCAGTGCAGTGGCAACCCAAGGCAAGAGGAAACTGATAACAAAAACTGGAACTCGAACTACTTCGCCTTCCCTCAAGCAAGACCATACAGGATAAGATGACGGTGATAATACCACATGCCAGAGTTTCTCTTTTGCCAGAATTACAACTCACGGGTACACACAGAGAAATGCACACGTAAGAAAGTTCTTTATCAACTCTGTGTGTCTTGTTCCAACACTGTATTATTGCTGTAAACAAGTAAACTCTAAAGGAAAAGAATCTCAGCTACCAGGAGTCTTAAGAAGCTTATGGCACTGATACGCAGGAGCAAAACCACGCGTTCCTCTTCCAAAGAGGAGTGTCAGACAGGGTCTGCCCCGAGGAAGCACACCAGAGCAACACAAACCAGCAATGTCATCAATCACTACTCCAGACCATGTGAGACTAACACGCATTTGGAATTCAGGAAGGAGATTCATCACAACAACTTGTGTCTGTTCAAAGAGGAACGGAACCAGGTTGTGGACAGATGTAGTGTTTCTGAACTCGTAAAAGTGACAATATTTCAATAAAACAAAGAAAATGACATTTGCAGTTGGTTCCATTACAGCCAACACTGCAGATAGACTGGTTAGGAATGGTGTGGCCAAGTGGTTTACAGTAAAGGATAAAGTTTGGGTATAATCCCAGCTGAGACAATCGCTACACTGACCTTGGGAAAGTCATCTGACCTCCTTATGCCTTAATCAACCAGATGGAAAAGTGGATAAAAAGCAGGACTGGGTTGAAAACCAGATGTGCAGATAAATTGGGTCTTCCTGGGTAAATAAATTACAAAATACACTATACAGAACATAAAGAGTTTGATGCAGGTGGGAATGGTTTATTTAGCACTTTATTATGTGTTTGATTAAAAAATGGCACTAGGGACTGAGATTGTAAACACTGCCAATTTACTTGGAAATGCATTCACATTATCAGAATGAAATGAACTGGAAGGGAATGCAACAAGCAGAGAATACAACACAAAAAAAATGAATTTTATAGGCAGGGTCCTCAGGAAGTCTCTAACTCATACACAGAGGTATTTCACACAGGATATCTTCAACAAGTTCATATTGCTCATCTGAGGAAACTCACAAAGCCCTTTCATTCCTTTTTTAAAGTTCTAAGCTGCAAGCATGACTTTAAAACCAACATAAATGATGTTACATTTTTATGAAGGTCTCAACTTGTAACATATGATTTAAAAAGTCCATAAAACAATGGATGAAGGCATAGATACAGAACTACAGCAGACTGCACACAAAGATCTTTAATAGACAGGTGATTTTTCAGATCATTATCACTCTGAATGATTTAAGTGTTTCAGCTCCTCATAAAGCAAAAAAAATTGAAACATGGCACCTTGAATTCCTTTAAGATATCCACCATGCTCAGGGGTGTCTTACTAAGTTAGTTCCAAACCAGGCATCAAATCCCATGCTCTAGGCAAGAACTACCATTCCTCTGTATCTGAATGCACCAGCATCTAAATTTCTAGGCACAGGCTATGTTAAATTTCAGCTCTCTAAAGTATAGAGGCCTTGGCATTCATCTATAAAATATTTACTATGCAGTAAATGGTACAAATGGTACCAGAGCCTTAAACCACACAACCATTGAAGGAAAAATCACATTTAAAGATGCACGGTGAATGGTCACACAGTAGTCAGCACCTATTTCCTTACCTTTCTCCATGTTAAAGTAAAAGATGTATCTGAAAAACAACTGCTGCTTGCATGCTCAAACACCAACTGGCAACTACAGATCAGCGTCTAGATCAGATCTTATGCTTTTGAAGACATCCAAGTTAATTAAAATTATAATTTTCACTCTCCCTGACCATACTTCAGATGATCTCTAATGATTGCTGAAACCACACTGAGAAAAAAGTAGTGTTTAAAGCCCAGGCATTAATTTCTAATTGAATCAACAGTTATCAGAAATTATAGTAATTAACCATCCTGAGTTGTTAGTTCACCCAATGCATATTCAAAAGTTACTCAAAGCTTTTAATACTATATTTAAAATAGACACTACCATGTGCTTGTTCAGCAGCAACACTGTACAGTTAGTAAGTATCAGTACAATTTGCATTAGTCATTCAAATTGCTGTTTTTCAAAATTTTGCTGACAGGAATACTGCTGATTAATTTCATCACTGCTTTTCTGCCTCCTCCCATTAAGAAAAGAGGCAATATCGCACAGTTTGCTAGTATGGTCTTTGCCAGGAAAAAAGGGAAGTGGGTGGGTGGGAGGATATTACCCGAACTGCCTTACTGTGCTACAGTTAAATTAGTGCAGCTTGCTTTCGTACACCAAGGCCAGAAGGAAAACATTTTCTCAAAGGCACAGCTACGTACATATGAAAGAACTGTATCTGTGGGACACCTTAGTTTGAAGCACTGTCTTAATAAAACAAATGTTCATATACCTGAGGTACTTTCAGATACGATAGTAGCCTCTTTTCACCCTGATCCACCAAAGTTTTCAAGGCTTAGTTCAACAGGATGACAGAAGATTCTCCTGCTGCTGCTGTCTTTATCAAGACAGAGCTCAAGCCTCAACCTGGAAGCTGTAACTGGGTATCTAGATTTACTTTATAACTTCAGAAAGATAGTTTTAAAAGTGGTTTTACTAGGGCCGAGGATTCTGTGCTACAAAGATCCCTCTCACAGCAAAATACCTTCAAAAAAAATACCAAGATAGCAACATTTTGAAGTTTTCATTCTGAAGGGGAGTGAGTCATAGTCTACACTTGCTCTTAGAAAGAACTCTGCAACCATGTTGTTACAGTACTAAAGGTCTTGTCATACTTGTAACTCTGAGCAGAGATATCATTACCATGAGGAAGCTTTCTAAGAAGTTTTTGCTTAGAGCAGCACTATTCACAAGGAAAAAAGTTAAAGATACTTTATTTGGAAACAATGCTTTTGATTGAGTCTTTCAGCA